>NW_007256797.1:418992-583088 GCF_000164805.1 Carlito syrichta
AAGGCTGAGGCAGAAAGGATCACCGGAGCCCCAGCAGGTCAAGGCTGCAGTGGCCGGGAGCAGCCACTGCAGTCCAGTCTGGGTGACAGAGTGAGACTCCAACTCAAAAAAAAAAAAAAGTACCATAGCCTATAGTGAGGCGGATGTAACTGAGAATTAAGAGGCTGCCTCACTCCATACATGTCATTTCTCCTTGTTTACACTGGAACAGAGAGCCATTCCACACAGGACTGATGGGGGAGCAATTTCCAAGACACAGTAAGAGCAGCTAGACTACAGGCAAAGTGTTTTAATAAAGCACATATTGGGGGCCATCTCCTGTACCTTCTAACTTAATTCATTCAGATTTGAGGCTTTCAATAAAAGGACACTCTTAGGAGGCTTCTGCTGGGTTTTTCTTTTCATTTGTGCTAATTATTATACCTACAATCACATAATCAACCTCTTGGGTTGCAAGGAAAAACAAGGGTATAAGTGGTTAATTGTAAATGCAAGTGGCCCATTGCTTGTGCAATCAACAGACCTCCAGCATATTAAATTTGGTGCCTAGTTGTAGCATAAATATTATAAGTGGCAGAGGCTGTCCTTTTAAAACAGACTTCAAAAATTCACTTGCAATTTTCTCAAATTCTTCAAACCTTTACAACTCTTTCATAAAAGGCACACGCAAAAACTGAAACAAAATGACCACTTTCATTGGCACAGCTCATGATTTCATTCCTTCCATTTTCTAAACTATGCCTATTGGGTCCTCCAAACCAGAAGCTTTAAAATGAAAATGAACTTATAATAGATAAAGTTTGTTTCCAATTGTAATATTTTAATACTACAGTGTAATTCAATTACATCTTTCAAGCTTAGAGCTATTCCCAGTATTATTTGCTAAATTTATCACACCACATCTAAAATGAAAAGCAGTAGTTAGCCATAAACACTGAGCTAATGGTGTTCTTTCCACTCTAGGTCTAATGAGGCTCAAACCCTTACAATGGGAAATAATTTAACAACAATATTTACTTAGATGATTAGCTTGGTTCTCTGACCCATATGGTGATGTACAGCAATATTATAAAGTGAATATTTTCCAGATGGACATTAAAGTTGCCACTTCATTCATTTCAACAGTGAAACTGACAGATGGAGGGGGCAAAGCTGGCTTATTTCTTTTCTTTTCTTTTCTTTCTTTCTTTCTTTTTTTTTTTTTTTTTTGAAAGCAAGATTTATTGAAGGGACAGAAAGCCTCCCACAGTGGAAGGGGAACTGAGGGAGTTGCCCTATTTCTTAAATTTAAACCAATAGTACTTGAATTCACTGAATCAGTTTTAACCTTTTCTAAAAGAACCCTTGTAAGATATCAGTAGAGAATAACTTTCAAAAATGTGACATACCATGACAATATTCAATTGGGTTTCAAAAATCTGTGTAATTAGCTAGAACTTGTAATCAGAACACTTGCGTATAAGCTTAGGCTCTCCTGTATGACCTTGGGAAAGGCAAAGTTTCATGAAGCCTCAGTTTCTCCATCTGCGAAATGGGAACTGTAATCCATAGCTTGATTCCCCTGAAAGAGTGGTTTTTGGTATATTCTAAAGTACCAAGAAGAGTAAATTGGTGTTTATATTTATGGTAATTATTTAACACAGAAACAAATCATGGGTTGTTATGAAACCATGGTTTGTCTAGATCTGCAGTTGTGTGTTTACAATGATCTTGTGGCCTATGACTTGCCTTATTTAGCTAATAATCTCAACAGACACATGTGAAGGCTTCTCTTTCAAGTAGGTCCCTGAGTATGTTTACCTCATATTTTCTGCAGATGCTGTAACTGAATGTCAAAGTTAGACCTCACAGAGCCAGTAGTATGGGAATAAGCTGTCATTTTACCTGACCCAAGATCACCTAAACCAACTCTCTTTCTTTTCCTACCCAATTTCAACTTTCAGGTATAGTTCAGAGTTTCCTTAATGTGAAGTGACATGCCCAAGATCCAAAAAGTATTAAATAGCCCAGGAAGGACCTCACTCATGAATCCTGTCTTACTGTGGAACAATATTTTTCTTTGACTTGGAAGGCATTTTTTATTTTATATTATCTCCAGAAGTTTTGTGAGATAAAATTCTTCAGTTAAATCCCACATGATTAGGACTGACAACCTAAATGTTGCTTTTAAGAATCAATGTTAAACATAGCTTCACATTAAAATAAAATTGCAATTTGTTCAGTTTTCCAAACTTTTCAAGTTTTTCTTTTGCCTTTACTAGCATACATGCAAAGCCCTAAGCCCCTAGCATGCAAAACAAAAATATTTTAATAAACTGAGCAAGGAATTAAGGAGTTAATGCCTTCTAAGGGATTTTTTACATTGGTCATATGAAGTGGTCAGTGCTCGACTCCAAAAAGATGAGTCATTAGTACATCAGGCTTAAGTACCATAAGAAAAGGAATCTCCCTATTGCTCCTAGAATTACACGAGGTAGGTCTGGGAGCTTCTATTCCCTGTGCCCCCAGAACTGGGCCCAAGACAAATCTACCAACACCTCAAATGCTTCCTCTCTTGAAAACAGTGTCAGTGAAATGCATGAAATGTCTCAAGACAGCCTTTGGGAAATCGTACGACGTGGTATAAAAGCAATATGATGAATTCATTTTCATATTCTCACCTTCTACTTTTAGCCTATATATCAGCTCGTAAACATCCCAGCATGATAAAAGTCTGTTTTTGTACTTTTGCAAAGTAATCTACTAAATCAGCAATCCTGTCTAGCTTCCTGCAAAAATTCATGCTCTGATAAACTCAAAAGAGTTTGTGGCTGTTAATCCTGCAGCTTTGCTTGCCCTTTGATATTTCTGTAGCAATTCTCCTTCAACTCATGGGGAAATCACCCATTTTATTGTGTTTACTGCCATATGATCAATTTACAGAATCAGTTTCTAACCAGGTATATCACATTTTAGTTATTTCCTCCAAAGCTCCCCTTCTTTCAACATAATAAGGTAACATGTAAAGAGAAGATAACTTTTCCCCCCTTCTCACATCTTACTAAGAAAAGAAAAGAGATGCTTATATTACATCCTATGTGAGAGGCTGGCTGATGTCGATATTTTGACATATTTTGAGGGAGGTGATGACCAAATGCCATGTACCATGTACTGAGCTACCCAGCATATTCCATGAGCACTGATCTGGGATAAGAAATAGATCATAGAAAGTATAGAAAATGCAGAACAGGAGAGGAAGTACATCTTCTCAGGGAGAAACCAGTTCTGAGGGCAGGTACCTAAGCTAAAGTTCAACACACACCTGATCAGTGATCAAGGGCTCTCGAATGAATATGGGAAAGACATATTCTCAGAAGTTGTGAATGGAGTCAACTAGCAAGACTAGATGAAAACCTGGTCATTAACCAGGGAAGTCCATGCTGAGTGCGCCAAGGAATTTCCAACAATCAAAGCCAGGACAGAAAGGAAATAAATGAAGGAACATTGGTTTCCCTAATCTGTGATCTGGCCTTTTTAGAGGAAACAACAGAGAAATATTTCACCAGCACCAACTGTCCATGTTGTACAGAAGAAATGGAGAGAACTGAATAACCTGGGGAGTCAGCTAAATGGGAGTTTGGTTTAAGAATGGCTCCTTCAAATAGATAAGAGAGTTACCTTGAAGTTTCCTAAAAATTCTTTTTGAATTATTTCTCTCCTTTTCCAAATTTCTTCTTTTTTCAATAGTTGTCCTAATAATCTCCCTTCCAAAACTCCTCCTGTCGCCCTCAATTGTCTCCCTTTGCCTGCTCTTCTTCTCTTCCCCACAATGAAAGCTGCTTAGACTTTCTCAATTCATCTCTTTCGCTCATTAGCTAGAAAATTGAACTTAATTAAATCATTTAATTCACTCTCATTAGCATTCTCACATATTGCACTGCTCATGAAAAAAACGTTTATAGAATCTTGAACTTTTTTTCAGAATAAAGAGTAGCAACTAGTCTCTCAATTACACTTTTAAGAACCTCAATTTATTTTGACCATGGTATCTCGTTTTACAAATGTTTCATTTATTCATTCACTTACCCATTTGCTTGCTATCTCAAAAATTCATTTAACAAATATTAATTAAATTTTTATTTGCAGAGAAACTCAGATGTTGGGGGAAAAAATGACCAAGTAATAGCCCCCAGCTTCAAAAGGTCATAGTTCCTGAGGGAAGACAGACACCATAAATTTCAGCTGAGTGTAATATAAATATGTGTAGAATCATATGGAAGCACAGGAGAAAAAAACAATGGTTTGCCTGAACAGACAAGAAAGGTTGAAAAGCAGAAAGTATATTTGAGATGGTTATTAGGGGATGAGCACAACTTTGTCAAGCCGACAATGGAAGAAATAAAAATAATACCAAGTAACAATTATCAAGCTCAAATGTGCCAGAGACTGTACTAAGCCCTTTCCATGGATCATCTTATTTAATCCTCACAATAACCCCAATAAGTAAGATGTTTTCATTATCTTCACCCAACAGATGACAAAACAGGCTTAGAAAGGTGAGTAACTTGCCCAAGGGGAATGGTAGGCAGGGGAAACACGCCTGCAAGGCACCATGTGTGAAAGAGCAGGAAGAATTAGGGGAAAGATAGCCGTTTAATGTGCTTAGGATGCAATGTGGGAGAAACCGTATGGGAAAAGGAACAAAAATTAGATAAGGACCATATGAAAAAGCTATATCTGGAGTTTGAAATAACTCCATTAGGCAGCATGGAATGCTTGAAAAATATCCCCTCTCTTTCCCCATTACGTTGATGGTATAAAGAAGAGATGAATGCCCCCACTTCCACATATCTATCTTGCTTCCTCTTTGCTCCTCTAATTAATTGCCACGGTAGGATGTGAGGACTGAGACATAGATCCCCTCCTCTCTGGAGTGCACGACTTAAGCTAAAATAGCTAAGAACTTGGGTAACTCAAGGTTTGCTATGGCTTTCCAATAGCACAAAACTCTGATAAAAAGAAGAGATTATGGTCACAGGGATATCTTCAGCAGTAGGAAAAATTCCTACCCTCAACACTCTGTTGAGAAATAAATTCTATTGAATGAAAATTTTGTTCTGATTCTAGGGAGTCCCCACCCCTAAAGTCATTTGGGACATTTCAGGAGAAAACAAGACTCCCAGAAACTGGAAATTCTCCAGTACATTCAGCTAAATTCTGAACAGAAGGAGTATGTCTTCTTCCTGGTGTTCCACTAGGTATACAAGTGGTCATCGTACAGGTAAAGTTTGGGCCTCCCTTTTGTCCCCACTTTATCTGGTTTGAGATCAGGTACCCTTATTGTTATTATATACCCTCTCCCTCCCCTGGCAGTCTCCTGCCATTGTCAATCCCTTTCTTATAGTATTATGGTAAATGTTTAGGGTCCACATATGAATGAGAAAAAGTTCTTTGTTTCTGTGATAGATCACTGAGTATTATAGACTCTAAATCCATCCAAGTTGCTTCAAAGTCCCTATGTTAGAAATTTACCTTCCATATGACTCAGCAACCCCTTTACTGGGAATTACACCCAGAAGAACTCAAACCATTCTACCAAAAAAATACCTGCACATGAAAATTTATTGCAGCACTATTCACAAGAGCAAAAACATGGAACCAACAGTGCTGCCCATCGAGAATGGACGGGATTTTTTAAAATGGTGTACATTTACACGATGGAATATTATGCTGCCATAAAGAAAGACAAATATAAGCCTTGGCTTTAACATGCAAAAGGCTTTTTGGTAGCTCTTGCCCCAAGTCAGTATTTAGACATTTATACCTTTCAACATAAAGGCAAATTTAGGTGTGTTATAAAGATATCACAGACCCTTAATTGTATAAAGTAATGACTTTTTAAAATATAACTAGAAAACATTTTCAGTTAGTAAATTCAGACTTCTGAAGGTTCTCTTTCAAAACAGTAATGGAACCAATGTAAATGCCTAATATAACCTAGGCAGTATGAGGGAAAGAAGGAAGAGAGTAAAACAAAGAAAATGAATCACAGACAGAAATAACTGCATTGCTGGGTAAAATATGCAATGTGACAAGGGAGTTGCAATGTATTCTGAGAATTCAGACAAGAAAAAGGAACACTTCTCTTTGTTGAACATTTTTTTCCAAGAACTTGGTAATAAATAGAAAACCGAGTGGTATTTGGATATTGTTTCTACTTCCTCTCCACAAATGGAGGTGTAAAAGGTGAAGAAAAGTAAATGAATAATCCACAAATTGAAAAGTGTGGAACTGACTACATACCAGCTTCCCAGTGTATTTGGACAAATAAATGTATCACCACACTTGCCTCACAATCACTCTGTATCTATGGACAATTTGTATTCTTCTGGTTCTTGTCCAATCATCTAAAGTAGAGCTCAACCCAGAGAAAAAATTTTGACAATAAGTGTTTCTGGGAATCCCCATGGGTTGGCAAGCCTACATTTGTTTAAAAAAAAAAAAAAAAATCCCTGTCAATCATCATGTTGGCCATTTTTTTCTTTTCTGCTCTGTTTCCTCCTCTTGAGACCTTGTTCAAAATCACACAGTTAATAAGTAGTAAAGCCAAATCAAAACTCAAATCCAATTTTGTCTGCCTCTGAACCAAATGCTCTTAACCGACTGGATTCTCATTAACTACTCACAAGAAAGAATGGGTCTTGGTTAAATTAGTGTATTCCTAACAATAATGATCCAGAAGATATTGACCATGTCCTTATGAGTTTTTAGACCTTAATTTGAATATTCTACTGTTCAACTAGGAAAATAAAGGCCAGTACATAGCCAAAACACCACTACATTTACTAATGCATGTATTTTATTTATTTACTTATGTCTGATGTATTTAATTAATTATTTCCATTATTCATTCATTCAACATGTGTTTATTGGACATCTCTGAGCCAGACATTGTTTAAATCGAATATGTTTTGTGAACAAGACTGCCTACCACCTTGTATTCTTAATCAACAATGGAGCAAAAGTCAATGTCTTCTAGAAAGTTTCTTTTCCTTTATCCATCCTGCAAATTTCCAATTCTATGTTACCAAAATCATCAGTGATTTAACAAAAACATGTAATTTTAAAAAATTTTTCAGGAGTCCTGCTGTGATGTTAATCTAACAGGCCATCTGTAAGGCTTGAACTGAAATAATCATGCCACTTTAAACATGATGCAGTAGAAAGTCCATTGGATAGGGAGGGAAAAAAAAAGTAGATTGAATCTCATCTCTGCTACTATTAACTCTGGAAACCTAAACAAATACGTTAACTTCTGTAAGCCCTAGGTATCTAATGTACTAAATTAGGAGAGGGAATAGATTTAGATTCAACATGTTTAAGAATGATGCTTTGAACACTTAGTATATGTCTGAATTCCACTAGGCATTTCCACGTATATTTTATTTAAACCTTATTCTAATAATGAGCAAACTAAAGATAAATGGTGTTAACTTGAATAAAGTTATATAGTTACTAATTGGCATAGATTTGGTTTGAATCAGATGTTGTGATTACTTCAATACTTGACCAGATGACCACAAAGGATTTTTCCAGCTCAAAAATTATATTCCTGTTACCTTTATAGAGGTATCTCTACTTCTGATCTACTCAGAGTCAACTCTTTAGTTGAAGTTGACTTTTTAGTTTCTCAAGCATATTTTTATTTGTTTATGCAGTTCCCCTTCCTTTTCCTTTTTCAAAAAATCTTATGCTATTGAGCAGATTAAAGTCCAAAGGAATTGAAGTTCAAATAAATTGATGTCCAAATTTCATTATTTTGCCATGAGGAGTTAAATCCAATAAAATTAAATTCCAGAATCCATCCTGCTCCACTTATTCTTCTCTGGCTTGACCAGTGGGGTCCCTTTAACAGCTACAGTCTGGACTGTCTCCTTCAAACCTGAATGTGGTTCATTCAAAGTCTTCAAATTGTATTAATTCAATGCGAAGCTCTGATGAGATTCATGTTTTAAAGCATCCAGGGAGTTAATTGGCTATACAATTGGAGAAAGTCAATTCTTAACCCTTAAAAGAGCTTCATTAGACAAAACTATGACCCGAGAACATAGCATTGCCAAAACCATAAGAGTGACTCACTGGCATCTGCAGGAAGAAGAGCAAGGTGTGAGGATCTTGTTCTCACCAACGTGTTTCTATATCAGTTGCCCGAAGCCCATGAGCTATCAAGCTCAACAGTTAACAGACACCTACCAGTGAGGGTTCATATTTGGCACTGTGTTTCCTGTAACCCACATTTCTTAATTTCCCCTTGCGCTTTTTCATCCTGGTACTACCTTGAGTCTGTGCTAGATCTAATCACAGCAGCCTTCCTCTGGTGACCAGAGATGTTTGGTCTATGTCTTAAGGGCCACTTTCATGGCTCCTCTGTTGCTTAGCCCCAAGAAATCTGCCTGCCAGAGAAGATTTTGACTTCATTCCCACATTTGTTTCAGCTGAAAAATCCCCCTGAGTGGATTCTTGAACGGAAGCTTTATTGCTACTTTTATGCTTGGGCTCTCAGGAGTCTAGTAAAATCCCAACCCTTTGCCCCATGAGTTCCTCAAGACACTGACTTCCTCTGACTTGAATTCCTTATTCTCTCTGGTATGATTTTTAGGATGTATCCCCACCTATAAAAACTGAATCTCCTTGAAATTCACCCAGGAGTTCTTTGAATATTTTCTACTCTTGAAACTGTGGGTTATTTGCATGAATTCAGGGTTAGTCCCTCCACAGCTTCCTCCTTGCTCCTGAGTACAGAATGGGATTCAGGACAGACGACCCAGCACTACTTGCACTTATACCTAGGTCTAGCATTAATAATTTGAAGCTGGAATCTTACTGGTGCTTCATAAAACTCAGATGTCCTGTCCTTTAAATGCGGCTAATATTGTTCTATACTCCAATGCCAAAAAGGTCAATGGATAGGCTCTTTTTTCTCTTACCAGATATCCATCTCACTTTGTTCATCATTCATACCTTGGTAAGGGCCCAAGAGATGAACTCTCTGGTACTCACTTGGACCAGTCGAAGTTCCCCACAATTGTAGTTCTTTCCATAAAAAACAGCCTCTTGCCTATGGTCAAAACCTCCATAAACTGTCATTCACAAAGATCAAAATACTGAGTGGCTGTCTTAAAGACTCTCACCAAGGTCATAATAGTCAAACGCCAATTACGTAACTGTAAAAAGTTTCCTACAGTTTTGTTAAATCTTCACAAATTATCAAAGTCAGAAGACTCTGCCATCACACAAATTCCCTATCCAAACACCCTTCATCTTGGCCCACCTTGCAACAAGTATTAAGTACTCCCTAAATTTCACTCTTTTGTTTTAATTTCTCAGTGCCTCTGCCCATGGTTAAAAAATTAGAGGATTTTCATATTATTACCTGCAAATTGCGCTCCACTCCTCCTGCCAGCAACTTCTCCGCCCACACAGGGCAATAAACCCAGAGCAAATGCTCTTTGAAAGGAGGTGATCTCCCAAGAATCAGGGCAGAACCAAGTCATTCATTCTTCCCAAGCTCCCTAGTCAATAAATCCCCCTGCATCAGCAACAGGAAGGGAGCTAGGGCATAGAGAGAATCGAGGTGATGTACTTGGATCAGGAAGAAGCTGTCAAGAGTAGGATGAGAAGTTTTTCCCTGACAATGTCCTATTCATCCCTAGTAGCGCCTAGCAAAGAACTTGTTCAATATATACGTAGTTATTGACATGAAACTGAATTGGAAAGAAACCTAGATGATTTACCTTTTCTGTTTCACTGTTACTTCAACAGAAAACCTTATACAGATGTGTAAGAAGCAAACCCACCTGAAATCCTGAAATGCGCATTAATTTCTAGATTGCCCCCCACACAGAGTTAGTCAAGGGATGAGATTTTATTTTACTTTTTCCTGAATCTAAGAGGTGTAATTAGAGAGTCCTTTAAAATTAAATTTACAGTCAGTCATTTCCCATGCTGGCTCAAGACATGTTTCCAACCAGCTGTTTTAACCTGTTTTTCCCACGTGAACTAGTAGAAAATACCAAAAGATCCTTTTGCCTTGGAAACTTCACTGTACTTACTGATTTTCCAGGTGGCTGTCCCAAGGCTTAGCCAAGGCCAGGCCTCCTCCATATCTGCATAATTACAGAATGTTAAACCGGAAAGGATAACACAACCCATCTAGGATAATGCTCTCACTACTCAGTTTTAAAATAACTTTAGTCAGTTTAGAGAGGACAGGTGATATGCCCAGGCTCCCTCAACATCTTGCAAGTGTAAATCTCAGACTGGCACCCAGGCCATATGCCCTCATAAGTGGGAATCTCGTGGCTCTGATGTCTTAAAGTCTTTGGACCAAGAACCACTGTTTTGGCTTCTCAATTTTAGTGGTTGTAGTGTCATTTACTAGGAAAAAATGGAACATGAACTAAAACAATTATGATTCCACTGAAATCGGCTTGCATGTTTCTCTTTGGGCCAGGGATGGAGAGGTGCAGACATTCTTCATCTAAAGCTGCTTGACCTCTATTTGATTGAAAGCAACATCTGGTCTCCAGGCTTCCAGTGGTGTTTCTCCTATTGAGAGGTAGCCAATTGCAGACAGATGTGACATTTCCTCAACACATTGTGTTGACATCACTTGCATATACCTTATTTGAACAATGGGCAGCCAAGCTTCTCAACATCTTTAAATCCGAAGCAATTCCAGCCCACTAGAGCCCATAAGCTATTCTCTGCACAGACTTTTCCACTGAGAGATGCAGAACGAGTCCAGATCCTATGCTGACCAACCCCCATCTTTTTTCTTTTGCTCCATATCCTGTCATTTAAGCCTCCAACCATTCCCATTTATACAATAAATGTGAATCACAGAACACAGAGCTAAGTCATGAATAGCTATATGGCCTGTGGGGGAAAAAATGAATACACTTTAGATTTCAGCCACGCAATAGGCCCTCAGATAAAATGCTTTCTCTTACAGCTGTCCTGTAGTGACTTAATTCTTATACTGGGACCCCACCCTTCCCTAATCCATTTTCTTCTACCTTTCTCTCTTACCCCTATTATAGTATGCCTCATGAGGTCAACAGGTACCTCCAACTGCCCAAAGAAGAATTTCAGTCCAGAAAGGAAATATGTCTGGTTAGAGGTCACATAAATAATGTGTGGCAAAGCTAGAATTAGAACTGGTGATCTAATTCTAATTTCCATGTGTATTCCAATGGATAAAAGAGAAAAGTCATGCAAACACTCAGGAGTTCTTAATGTACCATGAAAATGCTGCTATTATTATTTATATCATCTGTATTATTATTAACTACAACACCTGGAATAATCTTTCCTATGTATTGACCTTCCTCATCTCCCGCTTTTACCTTTTCTCAGACAAGTGTCTGAAGAGGATCTTTATTTTGTGAATCACATGAAATCAAAGGCATTGTTTAGGCTTCCTTTCAAATCAGTTCTATGTATTGACCTTCCTCATTTCCTGCTTTAACCTATAAATAGCATTTATTGAGCGCTTGCTACATGACAGACTCTACTTATAGAATATTACATGAATTAACTAATTTGATCCTCATATGAGACATAAGTTAGTTCGTTTCATGATCATTTCACAGATGAGGAAAGTCAAGCAACCTCAGCTAGTTAGAAGGAGAAATAAGATTCGAACTCAGCTTCCAGAGCCCAAGGTCTTGCAAATCGCACACTAAAAGTCTCTAAACCATATAGGTAGATTGAGTCATTGTTTAATTAATTGAAAAGTTAGCTAAAGCAGGAAGTCGTTTAAAAGATCAATATACACCTAATTTATTCTATATACATTTAAGTTAAAGCAGCATTTTTTCAGTGACTTTTTAAAGTGATTTTTAAAAATTATCCATCTTTTTATTTTTAAGTCATTTTTTAAATGGAGGCTTCTATTTCACAGGTCTGTAAAATTTTAATAACAAGTTTTAACAAGCATAAATGGGTTTGAGGAGAAACATAAGTGAATCTTGGAAAACATACCAAAGCAACTGAGAACATCCAGTAGGCCAATGGTGTCACTGAATACATTTACCAAAAAAAATGAGTTAGACTGATGAGCTGAGTAAATGGGGGTTAGTTAATGTAGTTTGCTATATCTAATTCTGATAAGCTATTATGCTATTAGACATGCTATTATATAGCATAGCTAAGTGGCTTATAATATCTAAATTCTGCTATTTCTAAATGAAAATTAATAAAACAAGGACTCATATCAGTACCCTAACTATTGGTTTAGACAGAAAATACTACATTAATTCAGCAACGAAGGAGACCCAAGGAAGAACATAACAGGCTTGGGAACTGGCTAGTTGAGGAAAAAGAGGAGACAAAGGCAATTCTGAATTTTTACATCTGGGTGTCTCAGAGAATGAACTAGTTAATGAAGCTAAGAACATCTGATGGAGATGAGTATAGAAAGGTATTATCAGACTACATTGCTGGAGTCCAGCTCCAGGAGAGAGTTCGGGCTTGAGATGGGAGAATTGGGAAGCAGCGAAAAAGAAAAGATGAAAATGACAGGAATCCTCTTCCTGGAGAGAGCTCAAGACTCTGCCAATTTTTATTTATTTTTCACAAGCTTATATAGGTTTTCCACTCAGTCCTGTACCCACAAATGTATCTTATGTTGCTAACTAAACACCCACGTACATCCTTTTTGCACTCACAATAAGGTTGACCTTTAACAATTTCAACCACAGATGGTGTTTTTCTTAAGTCAAACATTTATGAACATCCTGGTTTTCTTCCTAACTTTCTTATAACTATTTACTATTATAGGCCTATAATATCCTTACCCTATAAAGCTAAACCTTAACCCTAAGTCTTATTTAACTTGCTTACTACTATATATTTATTTCTATTAATCTTATTTCTATCCTTATGTCTCTATATTTTCTTAACTATCACTTATACTATTATATATCTCTTATCTTACTATCTTATTATTAATATTCTAAATTCTATCTTCATTAACTACTTATTTAATCCTAAAGTATCTTAACCTATTTTTTATCTCAAACGGTTGTTTTCCACCAGCTCTCAGCTGGGGTCCGTTGTTTATGAAGAAGTGGCCAACTCGTTCTTCTCGGCCTCCTGCTGTTAACTGAAAAACATCCTTACACACCCTAAGGGGCACCCTTTTTGCTGCAATCTCACCTCCATTATGCCTATGTATAATTTTTGCTGTCAAATGCCATCATCCATTTGCTCATCTATTATTTCAATTAAAGAGGGAATATTCTCAAGCCTAGCCTATGCACGCAATCCTTCAAAGTTAGGGAAGGTCCGTCAACAGGATCCATGGGACTTTGCCTCCGTCATGGCTGCATTTTACTGGGGACTTGCTCCCAGCCGGCATTTTTCCTGTTTTCAGGTCCCTTTTACCTTACTTTTACTAGTGATTGCGGCTCCCGACACTACATAATAGTTATAATTAATTTGAAATCAACAGGACATTGAGATTGAGTATTAAATCTTGGAATCAAGGACAAGGTTGGAAAGAATTAATCCAGATTGCCTGATAGTGAGGCAAGAAGGCAAGACAGGATGGAAGAGACAATGTCTCTTCCAGAGGACACAGATACCTTAAAGTGTTGCCATTGAACATGGAAGATTGGCCTCTACTATTTAGGTCTCTGATCCATTTGGAAACTGACTTTCAATGAATTTATGGATGGCCAATGAGTCCTGGCAAAATTCCAGTCTTTAGAGAACTTGGGTCATTTCTTCCTTCCAGTGCTGAATTCTGTTAGGCATCTCACTTTGTAGAAGTGCAAAAATCGAAAAGTGCAAAGCAAAAGTATAATAAATAAAAAAGGCCATAGTAAACAAAGATGGCCAACAACCCCATTATAAAATGGGCAAAAGATATGAACAGACACTTCACAAAAGAAGACATCCAAGCACATGAAGAAATGCTTAACCTCACTAATCATCAGGGAGATACAAATCAAAACCACACTGAGATACCACCAACTCCAGTCAGAATGGTAATTATCAACAACTCAAAAAATAACAGCTGCTGGAGGGGGTGTGGTGAAAAGGGAACACTTCTACACTGTTGGTGGGAGTGTAAACTAGTGCAACCTCTGTGGAAAGCAGTGTGGCGATTCCTAAAAGCTCTAAAAATCGACCTTCCATATGACCCCGCAATCCCCCTACTGGGAATATACCCTGAAGACCTCAAATCACTCTATAAAAAAGATACCTGCACATGTATGTTTATCACAGCATTGTTCACAATAGCAAGAACCTGGAAACAACCATGCTGCCCATCAAAAGAGGACTGGATTAAAAAAATGTGGTATATACACGATGGGATACTACGCAGCCATAAAAAAGAACAAAATCATGAATTTCGCTGCAACCTGGATGGAACTAGAGTCTATAATACTGAGTGACCTCTCACAGAAACAAAGATCCGAGTATCACATGTTCTCACTCATATAATGGACCTTGAACATCCAATAATACTATAAGAAAATGATTGATGGTACTGGGAAATTATGGGGGGGATGGGATTAACAGTCGCAAATATCTCTCTGGGGACGGGGAAACACCTCTTATCAACAGGGTGCCGGAATGAAACGTAATTGTACACCTAACCCTTAACTGTACCCCACAAAATCATAATAAAAAATATTGATTAAAAAAAAAGTCAGTTTCCAGCCAGGCTTAGTGGCTCACCCTGTAACCCCAGCACTTTGGGATGCTGAGGTGAATGGACTGCCTGAGTCTGCGGGTTTGAGACCAGCCCAGGCAACTTGGTGAGCCCTAGACTCTACAATAAATCAAAAATTATCTAGACATGGTAGCAAACACCTGTAGTTTCGGTTACTTGGAAGGCTGAGACAGAAGGATCACCAGTACCCAGCAAATTGATGCTGGAGTAATCGTGAGTGTGCCACTGCACTCCAGACTGGGTGACAGAGTAAGACTCCAACTCAAAAAAATAAAATTCAATAAAAAAAAAGTCAGTTCCCTATGATACCTGTATTGGCACTGTCATTGAATCAGACGTCATGTTTTCAGATTTTTTTATTGTAGTGTTATTTTTTCCTGAAGTGTGTTACTTTTATTGCTAGATAGTAACAGGAAGAAAAACATCACAATTCTTATTTTAAAGTAATATTGTTCACTCTACTCATTGTGAAAAATTAGAAAATTACTAAAAATAAATGTAAATCATCTACAATCTCACTCTTCCTTGAAGCAGTTACCATTAACATCTGGTTATATTTACTTACTGGTCTTTATTTTCAACTTTATTTATTAGCTGTTTTTTTGCACAAAATTGTGATATTAGTTATATATCTGACTTCTCTGATGTATATTTCATTGGAAACATTTTCCCATCTCATTAAAAATTTATCAAAGTATGGTATGATTTCAGTTATTTGTGCAATCTGTAAAAGTAGATCTCATCGAAGTGGAGAGTAGAATGGTAGTTACCAGGGGCTTGGTTGGCTGTGGGGGAAAGGGATGGGCAGATGTTGGTCAAAGGATATATAATTACAGTTAGATAAAAGAAATGTTTTTAAATGTCCATAATAGGCAAAGATAGAAAGACAGAAATTAGATGAGTGACTGTCTGAGTCCGAGGGGAGAGGAGGAAAGGATAGATGGAGGAGGTGAGGAATAAAATGAAGAATGGCTACCAATGCTTATTTAGTTTCTTTTGTGTGTAATGAAAATATTCTAAAACTGATTGTGATAATGGTTGCACAACTCTATAATCAAACTGAAAAACATTGGACTGTACACTTTAAATGGTGAATTATATGATATGTGAATAACTACTCAATAAATTCTCGGTAAAGAAAAAAATTCATCAAAATTATCTCAGTTGCCTGCAGGATATCCCAATGTAAACACTGGTCAACATTTGTTTAACCCTTCCCGATTGTAAGAACATCCAGGTTATTTCAGTTTTTTGTTCTTGTCTCTCAATTACTGACTTTGAAGATTGATGTTCACTCACATTCATTGGCTGTTTGATCTCAGGCAAGTTACTTTAGCTACATGTAAGGCATCTGTTCCTTTATCTATAAAATGAAGATAATAATAACCCTGCACTCCTAGGGTGGCTTAGAGGATTATGGAGTTTCTATTTGCAAAGTTCTTAGAATAGTGCTTGGAACCGTAAGTGCCATAAAAGTTTTGATGAAGAAATAAGTAAATCTTTAGTACTTATTATTTGCACAGGCCAAACATTAACTCAACGAAAACCTTGTTCTCAGCCCTGTGCTGGGGTTAAGAGGATGAACTATAAGAAGCTCATATCAAAAAAAAAAAAAGAAGACGCTCATATCAACTTTTTCACCTTTAGTGAAGCACTTGGTGACCCTAGATGGAGCACAAAGCAGGTGAGAATTCTACACCCAAATATATAAATACATATAAATTGATCACCTCAAAAAAAAAAAGTTCTTCTTTCTACAAATCAATGACTAAATAAGTGGATGATTAGTGCCTATAATGAACTATTACCCATTAGATTACTGTAAAAATATTTTTGTCTTTTCTCAAAACACTTCCTTTGTTATAAGCATTTCATAAATTTTATTATTTTATTAAATATATGTTTAAAAATTGTTAGATATCCTTGTTAACAAAGGTTGTATTTTTAAAATAGGCAAAAAGAAAAAATACAAACATCTAATTATTTAAGTGTAAACACAAATACCATTTTGTTGATTATCTTTTATGCGTATATCCTTTGAGACTACTTTTTCATTCGTGCTTAACAAATATAGTTTCTATTCAATACTAAACATATTATTTTGTAACAAGCATTACTACTTAACATAATGTAAGTATGTTTCTGTAATAATAAGTTACAACTACATTATTTTGTGGAAAGTCATTTTATTGTGCACAACTGACTCAAATGACTTCCTATTATTGCACAGTTATACACTTCTTGCTATTATAAACAAGACTGCAATAAAGTTCTTGAGATAAAATATCTTTGCATATTTGTCCAATTCTTTCCCTTAGGATAAGATCCTCAATACAGAATTGCTGATCTAATCATATGTGTATTTCAAGACTTTTGCTAAATTGCCACCTGGAGTATCAATTCCTCCCAGCACACTATGGAAGTGTCTGTTTTTCCACATTTTTTTCAACAGTGAAAAGTTTCATCCCTAAAATTTTCACCAATATGGTAACTAAAATGAAGTATCTCGTATACATATTTACATTTCTTCAATTACTAATAAAGTCTAAACTTTTAAAGATTGTTATTTATTTATTTTTTATTTATTTATTTATTTATTTATTTATTTATTGAGTCAGGGTTTCACTCTGTTATCCAGGCTGGAGTGCAGTGGCATGATCACAGCTCACTGCCTCAACCTCCTAGGCTCAGGCAATCCTTCCATCTCAGCTTTTCCAGTAGCTGAAATTACAAGCATGAGACAGTACACCTGGCTTATTTTTGAGCTTTTTGCTGAGGTGATGTCTCACTGTGTTGCCTAGGCTGATCTCGAACTTCTGGGCTTACACAATCCTCCTGATTCGGCCTCCCAAAGTTCTGGGATTACAAGCGTGATCCACCGTGACTGGCCAAAAATTTATTTTTTAACGGCATATCAAATTTTAAAAAGTCTAGAAATAAGGGTTCAAAAGCTAAAGATTACTCAAGCTGTAGTAGTTTTCAGTTATTTGGGTTTTGGACTTCTAAGGATCTGAAGAATGTTGTTAAGTGGGGCACACTAGTTTACAAAATTTTGCATACAGTTTCATAAGTTTCCTATAGTTTATCAGTGGGCTTAATGATGCACGAAGGTATCTACCTTAAATTGGTGTCTAATGAGAAATCACAAATGTATCATGCTTCCACCCTACTTTATGAGAACATGGCCAACCCATTTCTGTTTTCCAGTAGCAGTGCACAGAATTAGAACAAATCTCACTAGCAACTCTCAAGCCATTCTATATTTAAACAAAGTCTCAACACAAGAAAGGTAAGCAAACTGGAAGGCTCCAGCTTTGGTAATGGATGATTCGGGCAGATGAACCATTTTTCTTCAAGGCATTCAACACTGTGAGGTCTAAGAGGGAGCCCAGGACACTAGCAAAGCAGCACTGAGGTTGAGTCATTAATCCTCAGATAAGTCACATACAGTTCCAAGAGCTATTAGCTCTTACAGATTTTCTAAAGCTTATGGGGGGGATAATGAGTACAGGTAATCTCCTTGGAGAAAATTTGCTATAAAATAGCAAATCTCAAATAAATACATAAGGGGATAGTTATTAACTTTTCTCACAATTTTTTTATTTGACAATAGATATTATTTCAGGTCTTCTCTAAAAAGTATCTGACAGCATTTAAAAAATAATTCTATTTTCAAAAACATGACTTACCACCCACTTATTATATAAAATGTCTTATTCTCCTGAGACTAAAGATGTTCTATGCCAATAAACGATTTTAATGCATCATCTGTAGCTCCCTGGGAGACCACATGCTTGATAGATAGCAGAAGTAATCCACTGTGTTATTACAAAGGCTGTACTCAGAAGAATAATCAATAGATTGGTGTCAACATGAAGCACACTGGAGGAGCATACTAGGGAATTTCTTTTTGACTTTGGTTTAACAATATTGGTATTCCATGTTTCTGCCAGTGATCTGCATGATGTAATCATTAACACAACATTAAGCTTTGCAAGTAACACAAATCTAAAGTGGCTAGCATTTTGCATTGGAAGATTAAATGCCTTTGTGCATTTGAAGAGAGCCTAGAAATAAAGACAACTGAATGTGAAAAGGATGTGTGAAGGAGAGTTTCACTGGAGAAAAACAATGTTAGCAACCAACTGAAGATGCACAAAGGAGAGTGGACCCGCCAGTCTTGAAAAAAGCATAGCAACCAAAAGGTATAAAGAGTCAGAATTAAACATCTGATGAAGTTAGACCAGTAATTGTTCTTAAATTTTCCAAGAAGCCATTCATGGATTAATTTAATACTATTTAATAAGCACTTACTTTGGGCCAGCCCATATTATGCTAGAGAAAGGTAAATATAGGCATCATTACTATATCTTTCCAAGAGATCATTTTTAGTCATGGAACATATTTCCAACAGATCATTTTTAATCATGGAACATATTTCCTAACATCTAGGATTTGCAAGGAACTCAAATGTGCTGAAAGGAAAAAAACAAACAGCCCTATTAAAATGTGGGCAAAACACATGAATAGACCCTTCTCAAAAGAAGACATTTGAGTAGCAAACAGACACATGAAAAAATGCTCAGCCTCACTAATCACCAGAGAAATGCAAAACAAAACCACACTGAGATGCCACCTAACTCAAGTAAAAGTGGTAATCATTAATAAAACAAAAAACAACAGATGCTGGCAAGGATGCAGAGAAAAGGGAACACTTCTATAATTTTGGTGGGAATGCAAACTAGTTCAACCTCTATGGAAAACAATGTGGGGTTTGCTAAAAAAACTAGAAATTGACCTTCCATATAACCCAGCAATGCCCCTTCTGGGAATATACCCAGAGGGACTTAAATCATTCTACAAAAAGATATCTGCACACACATGCTATTGCAGCACTATTTACAATAGCAAAAAACATGGAACCAACCGTACTGCCCATTGAAACTGGACAGGATTTTTTTAAATGGTACATATACACAATGGAATATTATGCAGCACTAAAGAAGGACAAAATCATGGACTTTGCAGCAACTTTGACGAATTTAGAGTTTATAATACGCAGTGATCTATCAGAGAAACAAAGAACTGAGTACTACATGTTCTCACTCATAAGCAGACCATAAACATTTACCATAATATTATAAGAAAGTGATTGGCAGCAGCCAGAAACTGCCACGGTAGGTGGAGGTGGTTACATAATAACAATAAGGGTACCTGATCTCAAAACAGGCAAAGTGGGGACAAAAGAGAGGCCCAAACTTTACCTTTACGATGACCACTTGTATACCTAATCCTGAAGAGTACCCTACATCTTTAAAATAAAAAGTAATATAAAATAAAATTACAACAACAACAAAAAAGATGTAATGCCTCAATTGAAAAGATAAAGTTTCTGGGGCTTTTGGGCCTCAAGTGTGATCTAACAGTGGTCTAGTGAGGATAACCAGATATTTTCCAATTACTTAGAGTGGAACTTCTTTTAAATGGGCCTAATCCACTTCTCAAGGGTATATGTAAGGACAATTCTGGGGACAAAGTTGAAGATTCAAGTGGATAATATGGGCACCACCTTTGTAAAACTCTGAAAATGCAATAGTCTCTTTTTTAGCCAAGGTTCAATATGGCCCCTTCAAATGAAGGCTGTGGTTCATGGCCTCCCATGTCCCTTATTGACACGATTCATAAATGTCCTAATTCATGAACTTTCTCAGATTCTCAAATGGGAAAATAGCCCTTCACCTGGGCAAGAATAAACATTTTCCTGGCTGATTCAACTCTTTGGCATTCATCTCCTTACTGCATGACAGTTTAACTTAGCCACATCTATGTGGCCCTAAAATTCTAGTTAACATATGGCAAGGAGGTGCTACATTGAAGTATTGCAACTATTAGATTTTAAAGTTCATAAATATTTCTCATTATATACACACTGCTCTATTTTGTGATGCTCTTCTTAACCTCGCCCATTCATTTACTTCTAATAACTGCATTCTAACTTAGGAAGCAATACATAATTTCTAAGAGTTTAGAAAATGCATTTAGAACATTTATTAAACTTGGGTAAGCAAAAAAAAAAAGAGGAAGAAGAAGAAGAGAAAAGAAAAAGAAAATAAATTGCCCTAAACTCTATGCCTCAATTTACATTTTTACTTCATCTGACCCCCGATTTCAGAATATATGCTTTCCCTCTTTGACACACACACACACACACACACACACACACACCACAAGTGTGTGCACATAGAATATTCCCATGGGCTTATCCAAGTTTGGACAATTTGGTTGCAGCATACAAAAAATAGCCTTTGGTTTATTCACAATTCCTACAGTAACTGCAACTATTTCTCACACTTGAGGCAGAGTAGCAATCAAAAATAGTAGGTGGAAATTGGCATAGTAGTTAAACTATGCATTAAACTTGTTAAGTTTAAATCTACCCCTTCGGATCAGTGTAATCTTGAACATGATAAGTAATATCAAATGATAATTAGAATAACTAATAAGGTTGCCTACCTTGTGAGTTTATGATAAGAATTAAATGAATATGCATTAAGCATGCCCAGTACAATGTCTGCCACAGAAGGAACTCAGTACAACTTGGCCCTTGTTTTTTATATTATTATAGTTATTACAACATTCCAAATGAGAGCCACAGCTCTGTGTATGTATATGTGCAGTTACCTTGCTTGGAAGTTAAATGAATGATCATTTATCCACATTAATAAATGTTACTCTAAAATATAATTTTTAAATGTCTGCATAATAGTTTCCCACTGTGTTTTTGCAATTTTTTTAACAAGTTCCCTAGGTAGGATATTTCAGTTGTTACAACTTTTTAAATTATCACAAATAGTGATATGGAATTAGTGGATCTTGGAGCTTGTAAAAGTTCAAAGTTCTTAACACATGTTGCTGAACCGCCCTCCAGCAAAGCTAAAGTGTCAGCATCAGTGTACGAAAGTCACCTGCTGGTTTTTAGGCGGTGCTTTTCCCTCCCCAAACCCTACCCACCATCACTTAAACCTCAGGATGATGATGAAAAATTCAGTTATTCCTCTGTCTCTTATGATCCACTTGTCTGCTATTTCATGTTCAGGCTTTACAAGACTGAGCTTAACTCCTCCTGACTTCCTGTCTCTGGCAGTGTCAACAACTCCTTCAGTAGAGAGTGCTTAAAATTCACCTTGTCTTTGCTCTATCCACTTATCCACCTTCTGTGTCAAACAAATTGTAGAATCTTATGGCTTTTACCTCCAAAATATCTCTTGGTCCTGCCAATTGCAACAATGAAAAACAATCTGATGGATCTTTCTACATCTCATCTCTCCTCTTTTCAGCTGCCCTCCACTTTGCCACTCATATTAAACTGATCATGTTGATCTTCATTGAAAAACCTGCCGGAGGGTCCACACTCATGTGGAATAAAGCCTAAGACTCTTATTCTGGCACTCAAACTCATTTAGAATCTGTCCCTAGTCCACCTTTCTAGGCCCTGGTCCTACTGGTCCTCCAGAAATTTGATGCTCCTACCCAGCTCTGAAATAGCCACCTGCATGTGTTTGCTTAGAGGACTCGTTTTGCTGATGTGATCCCTCAAGAATGCTCCCACTTTCCTCTATTCGCTTTTCAAGGTTCCACTCAGTGCCATCATCTCCATAAACTCTTCCCTAGTCCCTAACCAAAAGCATCTCTTAACTCTAAAATCTCATATTGTCTCATTTATTGTAAAGATTAAATTATGATTTTTAGATATTTAATACTAAAGACAATATGTCTGGCACAAAATAGACAATCAATAAATATTTAAAAATTAGTCTCTCTATTCCTTCACTATATCCTTCAACACACACACTCTTTAGTTATTGCTATATGGGAACTCGCCTTATCTTTGCCAGTAAATTGAGAGCTGTTAATATGTCTTTTTATCTTTTTTGCACCAAGTTCTTATCACATAGTAAATCAGGGAAAAGGAAGGAGGGAGGGAGAGAGGGAAGCAGAGGGTTGGGGGGGAGAGAGTAGGGAGGGAGGGGAAATTTTTGAATACATTTATCAGTTTTTGAGTAGTATTTTCCATTGTATCATTCAAAATATTCAGCCAGACTGAATGTCAAAGGAAGAAAAATGTTTCATAAAACTCCCTGGAAGAGAAATAAAAGTAAATATGTTTTGTAATGTTGTATAATTAAATTTTAACCTTTTATAAATGCTCTCCATCAATCAATGATACAATTTCAAATTGTAAATAGCATACAATGATAAAAACAAACAGCAAAAATAGGTCACAAACTGAAACAAATAATTTTCTCTCTGAGGTGTTGATTGAACAAAATCGAACCTCATTGAGATCCAATTAAGAAGAACTCACCAGGAAGCCACAAATGACCCAATGCATCTTGTGGGTTTACAAAAATAGCTCATAAAGTGGAAGAAACTGTCTGCTGTTATTTTTGTTTTTGTGTTTGTTCAAAGCATTGTTTAAAAAAATCATCTTAGAAATCAATTGCATGTTGATATTAAGGTTTCATAGTTCAAGCCAAAGAAGAAAGAAAAGGTAAAAATAAGGAAGGAGACTACATTTGCTCTACTTTATCCCTAGACTGTCTAAGTGCTTTTCCACGCATCTCATTTAATTAAGGAAATTTGAAGTTTCAACCTGTGGGCTCGAAAGTATTCCACCAGGCTGTGGATAAAGAATCAGGAAAGCGTGATGACAAAGGGCATGTTTCACAGTGCTGGAACAGAGACTTCACTCAAGACTGGAGTTAAGGGAATTCAGCTCCTGCTGAATTAATGAAATATTTTTACCCCAGCAGGATTTGTTTTTTAATTTTTATTCTGGAATGAATCAAACACAATTTCCTGAGGTGTAACTTTCCAGTTTAATTTTCAAGGAAACAAGAAAAAAAAAAAAAAAAACCAAGAAAATGAAACAGTAGCTCTTGCTTATGAAAAGGAAGCAGATCAACTCTGGTCCACAATGACACATAATGTCTTCATAATGTACTTTGAAAGTGACAGGTGGGGTTCCTCTCTTACCGCTTGATTTCTCAGATGCAAATGGTCACCATCATCACCAAGTATACATTAGGCATCTCATAGAATGGAGAGTTATACAAAGAAAAATCCACAGATAGTTTTCTGTCATCTGCACTTTCTTAAAACATGCAACATTAGCTCTTTTTGACTACAGATTTTCAGAGGATTCTGGTGATGCCTAGTACAAACAGTTTGTTAGTCTGCAAAAAAGAAAAAATGTGTTCCATCACAAATCATAAGAACAATCTGTCAGGCTGCCAAACTTGTAATTCTTGGCTTTATTATTTTTGTTGCTGTTACTAAACCTTGTGCTTAAGCAAGTTTTTCTAGAAAGTGGGTTTAATACAACTAACTACCAAGACCATCTTTTAGCTCTTGTTTCATCTATATCTCAGGACAAAAATAAGCAAATTTAATGGAACTACTAGAAATGATCTCTTGAGAAGAAAGATTACCAATTATCTCTTCACAATTTATAAAATGCTTAAGTACAGTTGTCAATAATATTTATTCAGTACCAATTGCTCACTACTAGCCACTGTGCCACGTGGCATCTTAATATTACACTCAGAATCCACAACAATCCTGTTGAGTAATTACTACTACTGTTTTTAAAGATGAAGACATTAAGGTCTAGGGAAGCTAAGAAATAACCAGAGTTACACACCTCATGAGTAGTAAACTAATGATTGGAACTTAGGCCTTCTGATTTAAGTCCTTTGCTCTTCTATTACACTTTAATATTTTCTTACTACCCCAACACACACCATACACACACACATACACACACACACACATACACACACACACACACACATGCACACGCACACACACCCATATACACTCACACTCCTGTAATAAATTCATTGTTGCAAACACTCTTCAACTGTTCAACTCTCAACTGTTCTTTGCGATGCCTTAAACATCAGTTTTATCTACAGATAAAATGTGCTGAATGGATGATTGAAACCCCACCTAACTGACTTAGAACTAATTTTAGCAGAATGAGTCCAAGCTTATCTCTGAAACAGTCACTGGGCAGATTAAAAATTTCAAGGCAGATAGACCACGTAATATAAAAGTTATTAATTTGGCACATCCCTGTATGGAGACATGTGTTAATGATTCCCTGTTCTTGTTCAAGTCATTCAAAAAAGTAAACCTCAAGTAGAATAAGGAAGAAACCAAATAATGGAAAAGGAGCTGTGCTCATTTCCTTAGAGTTTTGCACTGGGTAGAAAAACTACCAGTTGTTCATGGACTGGGGAGGAGTGTGTCACACTGGCAAAGATATCACAGACTTTGACAATTCTGGCTCCAGCATTTCTTTTCTGTGAGATTTGGACATAGTCGAGCAGTCTCACAAGATCTCAGTCTCCTCATCTCCAAAATGTTAATAATAATAGTAGTGATATAGTTAATAGTCACAAACAATAATAGTAAAACTCATATAGTCTTGTGAGGCATGAACGAAAGATCATACATTAGAAGCTTAGCACAATGAAGGAGAAGTGGCGAGCACTAGTCACTTAAAAGCTTACATTATGGCATTTGGTCTTCAGAATGTGAATGGAAGACATCAAACTTGTGCTTTTTTCAGCTGAATCGCTTAATCAATTGCAGCACTGTTCCCTGATTCCTCCAAGTCATTTTACAGGCAAAGGACAAGTTACTTACAGGCAAAGGAATACTGCCAATGAAAATTATGATTGCTATTAAATATTTTCTGTATTTCCATAAAAATATTGGGGGAAAGAGGACATACCACAACAGCTACATGTTTTGTTAGGGGTGAACTTTAATCATTTTTAGGAAAGGTGGAAAACGGAAAAACTCCCTCCCCCCACTCCCCGCCATGGAAAAAGAGAAAAAAGAAATTTCCTAGAAATGATTCCTCTGGCATTTCTATTGTAATATGAAAAACTTACATCTGAGAATTTTACATTCCAAGATAGAAAATTTCTTAATAAATGGAAATTAAAAAGTGAGAACTTCTTGATTCCTATTATTGAGTCCCAATTGCACAGTACTAGCCACTGTGACACATGGTATCTCGTTTAGTTCTCTATAAAGTATTCCCATTGCTTCAACACCACAAGAAATAAAAGAAAAATTTAAAACTGTGGCACCCTTCTTTACCACATATACTTTAGTACTTACGAGCAGGCATCCAGGAATAATGAACAATGCTGATGCTCGATTCAGGGTTTAGGAGACTATGATTTCCAGGTTCTAGTTCAATACTTTCCCACCCTAAAAATTACATTCTTTTACTACTATGGCATGCGAAAATCCAGTTCAAATAACTAATTCACATAGGAAGAGCGTGTGTAAACTGTGTCCACTGGATTCAGATGGTTTTGCCACAGCCCTAAAAAAGAAACACATCTACAATCTAAAGAGCTCAGTACAAAAATCGTTTTCCACATTTCCTTTGGGAATCCAGAAGAAGTTTTCTTACAAAACTCATATTATTTTCTCTAAATTCAGAGAAATTTGGCGTGGTCATATGATAGGGCTTGAAGGAAAGCTACCTAGTACCACATACTTTTAATGCCTCAGTTCCCTGGCAGAATGAGTTTCACGTTAGTGACTCTGTAGGAACACCACATCATGGAGCATCCCTGCTTCACCCACGGTGTTAATCACCAGGCGACCAAAGAGCAAATACTTTGATGGTGCCACAGATCAATGTAGCTGCCATGTTTTGTGAAACCCTCTACTGGGAAGTACATTATGGAGTAATGTAAAGTATTCCCATTGTTTCAACACCACAAGAAATAGAAGAAAAATTTAAAACTGTTGGGAATACCTTCCAACAGACCGGGAAAAAATACAGTGAATGTACCTTTGTTTATCACACATTACATCCACACAAACGGTATTTCATTAACCGAAATTCCCTGCGCTATTTCTTTTAAGGTTCTTCAGCATCAGACAGTCTTCTTTTTTATTCTTGAGCCTGCACTGAATAACTCTGTATTTAAATTGTTCTCGATGGTAAAGAATGCATCTTTATATAGCCAGTTTGGGAGTGAATAATATTAGCTGAGTTTGTATTGATTAAGACCCAATAAAACTTTCTATTTGGCCAGAAAAATTGCCTTCCCTGAAAATTAAGAAACAACAGCAAAATTCAATCATAAAATTTTCACAATAGTTTTTAATATTGATATCTCCAAAGTATCATTTCTATATTGTAATCCCAATGTAGAAAGAGAATGAGAGGGGAAAAAAACTGAGGGAAAGAGGAAGAAAGAGAAGGAAAGAGGGAGGAAAGAAGGAACCTCAAATCAACTAAACAATAACGTATACTGTGGCCACATTAGTAGATATTGAGTAAATGAATGAAAAGCTTCAGATTATTATCAGCAATATTAGTAGTGGCAACAATAATAGTACTAACCAACACTTTCTTAGTGTGATCATTAGCCAGGCACCATTTCAAGCATTTTACCTGCAACTTGTTTAACCTGAGAGTAGCCTCAGAAAGTTAGATACCACTTTCACAGAAACAAAGAACTGAGTATCACATGTTCTCACTCATAAGCGGACCTTGAGCAATTATAGTAATACGATAAGAAAAGGACTGGCAGTAGTGAGAAACTGCTGGGAGGAGGGTGGGGAAGGGGGATCAGCGGTAGTGGGAAACTGGCAGGGGAGTGGGGGCCACACCTCATCAACAAGGGTCCCTGCATAATGAACATTTGTATCCCTAACCCTGAATTGCACCCCACATCTTCAAAATAAAAAAATTAAAAACCAAATAATTATATTACTTAATTTTAAAAAAGAAAGTTAGATACTACTTTCATTTTCATTTTGCAAATGAGAAAACCAAGACAGAGATATGAAGAAACTTGGCAAAGACCATATGTCTAGTAAGTAGCAAGCAGGATTTGGATCCAGGCAGTCTGATTCCAGAGTTCCTGTTTTAACAACTCTGTCTGCAAACCTTACTTCTTTTTAAAATTTTTTAATTTTAAGGATGTGGGGTACAATTCAGAATTAGGTACACAAGTAGTCATTGTACAGATAAAGTTTGGGCCTGCCTTTGGTCCCCACTTAGCCTGGTTTGAGATCAGGTACCCTTATTGATGTTGTGTTCTCCTCTCCTTCCCTTGGCAGTGTCTCACTATTGCCAATACCTTATTGTATTATGGTGTGTCCAGGGTCTGCTTATGAGTGAGAACATGTAGTACTCAGTTCTTCGTTTCCATGATAAATCACTGAATATGATAGACTCTAAATCTATCCAAGTTGCTACAAAGTCCATAATTTTGTTCTTTATGGCTGCACAATATTCCATTGTGTATATGTACCACATTTTTTTATCAGTCCAGTTTCGATGGGCAATATGGTTGGTTCCATGTTTTCACTATTGTGAATACTGAAAATCTTACTTTAATTGGCTTAAACAATCAAATGCATTGGTATACAATGACAACTTATGTATCTAATCCTGAGTTGTACCCCACATCTTTAAAATATAAAAAATAAATTAATTATTAAAAAAAGAAATGCAGCCAGGCTCGGTGGCTCAACCTGTAATCCCAGCACTTTGGGAGGTAGAGCCCACAGGTTGGAGACCAGTCCAGACAACCTGGAGAGACCTCGTCTCTACAATAAATCAAAAATTAGCAAGGATAGTAGCACACGCCTGTAGTTCTGACTACTTGGAAGACTGAGGCAGAAGGATCGCTGGAGTCCAGCAGGTCAACGCTGGAGTGGCCGTGAGTGTGCCATTGCACTCCAGCCTGGGCAACAAAGTGAGAATCCAACTCAAAAAAAGAAAAAAGAAAAGAAATGCATTGAGAGTACAATGGTAGAATAAGTTCCAAGAGTGCTATTGATATTTTTACCTCAAAAAGAACCACATTTCTTTTTAATCTTCTATTCCACCATATGCATTTTCATTCTAAGGCAGTTCCCTCTCTTGGATATAGGTTATCCTTGTTTGCATCTGGAAAAAGAAAAGAAAGAGAAAACCTGGCCTTCAACATTTACTGGGATACAAGACTCCATTTCAATCTAATGAGCCAACTTAGGGCATATACTTCACCCTAGATCAAACTAACCACCAGGAGAGTAATGCAAACTAGTTGAGTCAGCTTTCCCCCATCTGGGATGGAAAAATGATAGGAAAATCAACCTGATTTCCCACTATAATATTTTGGTTTAGAAATAGTTATAAGTGAAGCCTACACTATATTCTGTCTTCAAAATAATCATAAGTCATAATGACTTCACACATTTTGTAATTTAAAACATCTCTAGGTTTACCTACAATTCTGGCATTCTATGATCTTATAACTTCACTCACTTTTTATTAACATTTCTCAGGAGAAAAATATCTCTAGAGAAGCATTTTCATATACTTGAATTTTTTTTTAATAAAGCCCAATTAAACTTGCATTATTTATCATTGGTGAAAACATGTTAAAATGCACCTGATCACTCAGAGGTTTAAGGTGGAAGGACTTCCTGAGCCCAGCAGGTCAAGGCTGCAGCAACCGTGAACACTGCACTCCAGACTGGGTGAAAGAGTGAAACTCCAACTCAAAAAAAAACAAAACAAAACGATCTGAGCCAAAAGAAGTGATAAACGTGATAAAAAAAAATAATAAAGGGAAAAATGCATGGCATTGACTGTGCTGTCTTTCAATACCTTAGGAGCAGTATTTCCTAATCTGTGCTCTACCCATGTTTGTGCACATGAGAAGTGCAGGAATGGACCTTCTGCAGGCCTGGTTTCTGGGCCTGCTCAAAGACTCTACATCTGGGAAATCAGTCTTTGGTTCAGCTGTTCTTAACAGTGAACACTCAAGAATGTGTCCAGGTGCTTTTGCATTGTGAACTGGTAGACAGGCAGGCTGAGTTTCCATGTCACCAGGAAGAAACATGAGAATATAACTCATATATTGGCAGAGAGACACTTTCCATCAGTACCAGTGGTAGCAGCAGCTGTTGTATGTTCCTATAGAGACCCAAGGACCTGGGAAGTCTCCATCTGGGAGCATGCCTTATTGTCTCCTTCTTTCTATAACAATCTTCAGTTTCCATATCCTTTACCATTAAAGAAACATTGTTTTCTATAACTGTGTCTACTGCCCTCTTACCATCAATCACATCAATGTCCCATGGAGACACTCATGCAGTTACGCAGGAAATTGAACAAGAGCAGTTTAGGAGTCAATCATTTTCTGTAAAGTCTCTATGAATGGAATTTAGAGATGGTTGAAAGGCAATTTTTCTAAGGTATCCTATATGGTTCTGCAGATATGTGAGAACAAACTGAACTGATCAAGGGGATCCACTTAAATTAAGAGTTGAATAGGTTGGTGAGATACTTATGCCTTGGCTGTCAGAGTAATTGCCTGCTGAGTTGAGTTCTTTAGAACCTTGCTACTCCGAAAAGTATCCCAGTAACATCAACTGTAATCCAGTGTCTGGGGTCTTACCCCAGATCTACTCATTTAGAATCTGAATTTTTTTAATATTATTTTTTATTTTAATGTAAAGATGTGGGATACAATTCAGGGTTAGGTATACGAGCATTGATCATGCAGGTACCCCTGTTAATGAGGTATGCCTCTCCCTGCCCTAGCAGTTTCCCTCAACTGCCAATCTGAATTTTAACAAGATTTTCCAAGTTTTTCCCAAGCACATTAAAGTTTGGGCAGCTATCACTGCTTTAAAGGTCTACCTTCTTTGGTTTATTAAAATTCACTCCATTCTGTCCCTTCATTAAATAAAAGAAAGCATGTTGGGCCAAATACCCATTTTCAAATACTCACTCTTGGAGCCATATCTTCAGAATAATGTAGTGAATGAGACAGACACACACAAATAACATGTGGTACTTGAGATTCTAGATATTCTCAAATTAGAAACCAATAATATTGTTATTGCATGAATCACCAATCACTAGAATTAAAATTTAAAGAGTTCTCTTAAAAACAACAACTATGTGAAACACATGGCAATCAAACTAATTTAACTAAATGAGACTATTTAGCCTGAAGTAAAGAGACTTGAGAAAACATCCCTGCCATCCTCAAATGTGTGATGACTGGTCCCATGAGAAAGGACAAAATCTCTGTAGTAGACAAAAGACAGAAATAGAGCGAGAAAAAAAAGATGTGACAGGGAGGCAGATTTCAGCTTCATTTAAAGAAGTCCTTTGTAGAACTATCCATGGTATTGAATATGCTGCTCAGAAAATTATTATCTAAAGTGCTTTTTAGAATAAAATTCATTCTTTTGATCTCAGCCTATATGATGTCAGGCCTCTAGATCTCTGACTATCCTCTTCCCCTTAGTTCACTGCATTCACCTTGTGTCACATTAGCTACTTTCTTTTCTCTTACACATGCACCAATCTCACTTCACTGAGGGGTTCTATGCCTGCTGCCACCTCAGCCTGAGTGATCATCCAAGGTCATTTCCCTGACTGAAATCTTCACCCCATTCAGGTCCCTGCCCAAATGTCCATCACCTGGTCCATGAGGTTATTGCTGACCACTCTATCTACAATAATCCCTCTCCCTGATCTCTCTATATATACTAATCAGTTATACTGAAGTGACACACAGCCTTACATTCTCAGTTCTTAGAACCACTAAGAATTCTTGCTGACATATTGTCTTGACTGCCGGTTGGCTGCAGGTTGGCTATGGCTCTAGTTCATAGGCTTTTTCATATGACAGAGGAGAAGAGCAAAAACCCAAGCTAAACCATGTGACCACTGTAAAGTTTCTGCCTAAAACTCGGCAAATCTGAATATGAGCGTTGTATTCTATCAATGTCAGTGTCCTGGTTTTGATATTATGCCATAGTCTTGCAAGACGTTACCATTGGGAGAAACTGGATAAACATTGTATGGGGTCTCTCTGTGTCATTTTTCACAGCTGCATATGAACTCCTATGTATCTCAAAATAAAAAGAATTGTTTTTTTAAAAAATATCTGCCTTACTCAAATGCGGCATGTGTCACATCTATTCCTAGTTCACTAGCCAACACAAGTCACAGGAACAGACAGGAAAATATACCTGCCACAAGGAAAAGCTGCAAGCCACATGGCTGTGGATAAGGATGTAGAGTTCATATAACAATCAGGATCCTATCTGGAAAACAGAAACCACATTAGGTTTTTTAGCAGAGATAATTTAATATTATGACTTATGCTAAAAATCATTCTTGAAAATTAAAATGGTGAAAAGAGGACACAGGGGTAACAAGAAATAGTAGCTGTAAATAAGCAGCTACCACCCATAGGCTAGGGAACAAAGAGAAAAAGTTGTTTTTAATCAGAAATTAGAAACTTGGAGGAGGAAAGGCCCCAAAGAAATAAGACTCAGAAAAGAGAGTGCACTGCTCAGCTGGTGATCGCATTGTAGGATTTTGGAAGACTTTCTACTATCCTTATTTCTATAATTGGTCACAAGGCTATAGTTGGTAAATATTACTTCCTTCTTTTATTACCCCTTCCGTGTTCCTTTACTGTCAGCCAATACCTCCACTGGTTGGATTTTTCACTTGGTCGGGTGACTCAAACATTCGTTCCTGAAGGTCTCACTTTTTTTTTTGGAGAGTTTTTCTTTGACTTTTACCAGAAGACATAAAAATCCTAAAAAGTGCCCTAGAGACTCCCTTAAGTTTCTGTCATTTTGCTCCCAGACTCAATCATACAGATGCAACTCCAATTTTCCTTAGTAAGGAGGATCAATTATCCCAACCAGTAGGGATCCTATTTTTTGTCAAGATAACCAGGAGACAGTCTCTGCTTCCAATTCAGTGAAACTAATGCTGAATCCCCACATGGAAGCATTTCTCTGTTTGGAACAAAGGCAAATAAAACTGTTGATCTCAATATTCTAGGGATAAGAATTTAAAATTATGGAAATGATTTATCAAAAATAGTAGTGAGGGTCCCATTTGTGCCTCTGTTCTTGAGTCTGGCACCCAGGTTTCCTGGCTGTGGGGAAAAGAGTACCATATACTAATCATTGATTCTATCCTTTATAATAGAACCCCAGTGACTTATCTCCTCATTGCAAAATTAATTTAATCCTTAGTGGGTCATTCTATCAGGCCAACTGCTTCTGAGTGGAGGAGTATGTGACAAATCTTTGATGACAGAACTAATCTCCTCAGTCTCCCTTTCTATCATAATAGACTTCCCTTCACAGGTAACTGTACCCATATGGCTAAGTATATCTAATTTTATCTTTGGCAGTTGGGGGAATAGCCACAGGAGAGTCTTTTGACCCATTTGGCCAATTGTGAGACAGACTCAAGCCAAAATTTAATTCATTGCTTGACCACTACAAGCCCCTAGCTGACTAGTGGACATAGAATTTATTTGCGTCCCCAAGAATTAACACATTTCAAAGTCAGTGTTGGTTAATCCCCACTGTCTATCTTTCTTTTTCTGGTATTTATTTCTCCCCTTCCTCTCTCCCACATTCACACATAAATAGAAGAGTTAGATGAATATTTTAAAACAATGATACAGACCTACCAAACTCTCTTACCTCATTTATTTTTCTTCATAGCACTCATCACTACTCACATTACTTTACATTTTGGGGATTATTTGTCTTTCATCTCCTTTCTTTCTGATTAAAATATAAGCTCCATGAGGACAGGATGTCTTATTCATTACTGTTTTCCTAGTGCTTAGAACAATGCCCAGAGTCTAATAAATACTTGACAAACAAATGAACATTTCTGGAAAGCAGTTTTGTAATGTGTTTCAAAAGTCTTAAAAATGGGTAAAGCCTATGGCTCAAAAATTATACCTCTAGAAATTCTTCTGTAGGGAATACTTATTTTTCAGTTAAATGCAATATTAAAAGAATTATTTATATAGCATAAATCTGCAAAAAGAAATAATCTAAATATACAATCAGAAATTATACACCCATTAATTCAGCAAATGCTTATTAAGTATCCACTGGATACCAAGCCAAGAGCTAGGTGCCCAAGATACTGATAAGAAAGATATGATCCCTCAAAGATCCCAGGGCAATAGATGTCAAGAGGCTATTTCACTTTTTATTTTTTTTAAATGCAGCAAATATGCACATAGATACTTCACTAATAATAGCATTATTAATGAGAATACTTTACATTTGCATAGCACTTCTAACTTTTCAAAGTAATTCTCCAGCCATTATATTTCTTAAAATTAGGTCATATTAAACTGCACTTGAACTTCATTATTAGGTCCTTTCTGAGAAGACCGTTGAGAGATTGTTGGCCCTTTTACATTAATTATGGACATATAAGATGAATTAATCAAATTCTGCTGTATTTGCTATTAAGGTCAATTGGGTGGGGAAAATTGTCACTCTGCAGGGTTTGGAGTAAGATGTAGCAAAGAGGATTGTGCAGAAAAATAAAATGTTATTAAAAATGATTTTATTTTTAAATAAACCCTAAACCTGTTGTCTGGATGAAGCACCCCAAGTAGTCTACAAGAATACCACCATTTTGCAGATTCAAGTTAGTTGGCAAAGGTAGACTTACAGTAAAGCTTCAAGGCCTCTTACTTGCATGGGTTTTGGGAAAGGACTCAATAAGGCATTCAGTGGCCATACATTTTGGTGAAATCAACAAAAAGAATTTTTACCTTAATTAATTTAGACTAGTGTGTATCTCCTTTCATCCAACTTCCCCTATTTCACACTTTTATTATATGGCACTAGAGTGGGCACAGGGACAGTTTTTCATAAAGTATTGAGGGTCCCAAGCACATATTTTTGTGAAGCCCTTGTTTATATAAACTACTTTATTAAAAATATATTATAAAACTCATGGGCCTATGTGAGGTACAGTGATGTATGAGCAGAATAATGAGTAGATGAGAAATTTACATATATGTTTGTTGTGATGAAGGCTTGTGAAAATCCTTTGTAGCATCCAGGTACCATCTCTGTCTATTTTGGTCTGGGAGCCAGCTCCTTATGTTTTTAAAATCAAATATGTGCTTCCTGGCTAATTTTATGACACCATGATTTAAAAAAAAAAAAAGTAACAATACTGTTATTATTCACCATGTCATGGCTCTTTGAAGCCTATTTGTATTGAAACAATACTGATCCCCTTGCCTCTGCATCCTCCTAATGCCATTATTTAATACAATTTACCTGATTACTTGTAATGCCATATCACTCATTGTGCTATTTAGGAATACCAATTTCCAATGACGCTCAAAATTTGTTACTGTGCTTATTTGATAATAACCATAAATGCAAGTCTTACCCAAAGTATACAGAAAAATGTGAGCAATGATTTATATGTCGGTCATGTTAAATTTACCATTTGTTATTTTATGGCTTAAATGTGAAACAACACACCTGCCACCTATTTCTCCTTTTAAACTATTCAAGCCATAACCATTGTTCTTCTAAAATGTGATCATTTGCATTTTGAATGTACCTCTGCTTTCCACACACTGGGGAGGAGACAAAACGGGGTTACAGGAAGAGTGAGAAAAATGATCCCATTTCTACAAAAATGCCCCCCCCATCCAGAGGGCTTAAGAATAACCTGGAAGAACATAACATTACCATATCTCACCATACCAACTTCATAGGAGATAAGAGATGACATCAATCAGAAGGCCCATTGGCCTTATAGAACAATGATCTTGGAAAACCCTGGAGGATCAAAACCACACTGAAATACCACCTAACTCCAGTAAGGATGGCCATCATTAATAAAATAAACAATAACAGATGCTGGTGAGGATGTGGAGATAAGGAAACACTTCTGCACTACTGATGGGAATGCAAACTAGTTCAACCACTACGGAAAACAGTGTGGCGATTGCTAAAAGAACTAGAAACTGACCTTCCATATGATCCAGCAATTCCCCTTCTGGGAATATACCCAGAGAAACTCAAATCATTCTACAAAAAAAAACATACTTGCACATGCATGTTTACTGCAGCACTATTCACAATAGCAAAAACATGGAACCAACCGTGCTGCCCATCGAAACTGGACTGAATAAAAAAAATGTGGCATATATTCATGATGGAATATTATGCAGCCATAAAGAAGGACAAACATATGGATTTCACAGCAACTTGGACAGATTTAGAGTCTATAATACTCGGTGATCTGTCACAGAAACAAAGAACAGCGTACCACACATTCTAACTCATAAGCGGACCCTGAACATTTACCATAATACTATAAGAAAGGGATTGGTAGTAGTGAGATACTGCCAGGGTGGGGGGAGGGAAGACAACATCAATAAGAGTACCTGATCTCAAACTAGGCAAAGTGGGACCAAAGGGAGGCCCAAACTTTACCTGTATGATGTACTTTTGTATAACTAATACTGAATTGTACCCCACATCTCTAAAGTAAAATAGAAAAAAAAATCCTGGAGGAGATAGGCACAGCCACCCAGAGGGATTAGGGTGATGACTCTGGATGCCCATGACATGGGTCCCACAAAGTAAAAGACACCTACTGTTACATCCCCCTATCAAAGCCTTCGGGGGCTTATGTCTGAGAGCCCAGCAACAGGTCCACTCAGAGTTAATGCCCAAGGGTTAACAGTGAATAGTCAGTAGCTCAGAGCCCTGAACTCGTCCTGTGCCAGATGTGAAAGAGGGTCACCTGAAATCAGTCTGTCAGCACTATTCTGATGATTGAATATCACAGGTTATAATGAAAAATATGCCACACTGGTTGGTGGGTACAATTCTTTCTCCAGGCTGCTCTATCTAACCCTGGAGTCCCACAGATCTTTGGGGTAACTGGTCAACCCCAAACATGAGGAAGAGGATCAGTGAGCATCCCAAAAATTAAAATGAGGACCAGGGTATATATAAGTCCAGGTCCAGAGCTGGCTGTGCCCCATCTAGGTGGTACTGCTTGTCCCAGTTAATCTCAGGAACCAAAGGAAAACATACACAATTGTGACAAAGGCATTCCATTGTACAGGGTCCCTTGAGACTCAATGCCAGCAATACTAGCAACAAGTATTTGTAATATCCTGTTTAAAGGATGCTGACTTGGAAGAAATATTTAGTTGGGGTTTACTGGAATAGATTTATGTGGTTTGTCTTTGCTTACATGTATGATTAAGCTATTGCTACCCATTCCGAGGTTAAAATGGCTTCCAGGAATATCTATTATCCACTGTACCAACTCACCCAACATCAAGATACAATATCACACCAGAAGAATGTGTGCTGCAGGTAGTAGTGAAAAACATGATTCAAAAGTAGGGAGCCAAAAGATAGTCCATGGAAAATATTTTAATCTTACTTAATAGCTCATGTATGAAAGGAACATGATAGAAATTTTCCTAAACTTAACAATAATCTTCATAATTTACATATAAGGCATGATACCAAAGAGGCTTCTAAACATGCTAAATAAAGGTAAGACTGAATTACCTTTTTATTCTCTACACAGAAAATATTACAAAATTATTGTCACATAACAAAATGACCAAAGAGTCATCAAGGTCATTTTATCAACCCATCATCTCTTCCAGACCTGCCAATTAGCATCACTGATGTTCCCTGGCTCCTGCCATATTTTATTTCCAAGTTCCCTCCCATAGGAGTTTTGTAAGGCACTTGCAGGTAATTTGGTCAACTAATTTGACTTGAGGAGTTAGGCTGGCTAATAATGACTTCAAATATTATCACCTCCCTATTCTAGTTTGTAACTTAAGCAGCCTTTTTCAACGCTTTGAGACAATATTCAATTCGATTTCAGTTAGAATCAGCCAAAAATTAGGAAAAAGTATATTAATGTATGTTAGTCTGTCTATTAATAGAGATAGAATGTTTCTGAATTTTGTGATGTTTATGGCAGTCAGCTTTTTAATTTTGTAACTGATTGTGATTTCTTTTCTTGATCTAATAAATATTTATTTTCAATTTTTTTTGAAGAAGGCCCTCAAAATTGTGTTTTCAGGCTCACAAAGCCTAGATTGACCCATTTCTAGGGCATATCTTATATACTTCAAAATAACTGACTTGTCAATTGAAATTTGTTGTCAGTTTAAAGAAAAAAAAAGAAGTGTAGATTTATGCGTTCCTCTAGGTAGCAACTACAGTATTTACTTCCCCAAAAGAAGCTATTCGCACAGAGAATCAAATAAATGCATATATTATCACCAAATGAGACTTTTACCAGATGTAAACATGTACACAAATAATCCCTAACTTCTTCATTCTGATTGTCAGAAGACTGTAAAATATCTTGCCTGGAAAAGTCTCCTGTTCCTGAGAATTCATTTAATTTCCTAAGCAAGGTTTGCATTAATTTCATCTTTGTTTTCCTACCAGTTCCTACTTTCATGGCATTCTCTTGGGAGAAGTTTCTAAAGTACTGTGGACTATTACAGCCAGCTGTGCAGGGCTGGGCCAAGAGCCAATGTTGTAAATACGTGGAAGGTCAGTAGATCGGCAGAATCCTGGCTGGGTCCTGCCTAGGCCGCATCCTCTGAGGGGCGGTTCTACACTTCACTGGGGAAACGGTCTTCCACAGCCCCATATGCTATATATGACCAAAAACACATCCCCAGTGGAATTTGAGCCTTGAGTTTGGGGTGGTCACTTTTAATGCAGATTGAAGAGAATAGGATACCAGTGGGAGATACTAGAAAGCTGGAATGCACATAATCTGATTAAAATCAGATCCCAAGGGACAGATCCCAAGGGACAAATCAGGAGGACAACAAGGTCCATCTTGTTGAAGTCAACATAAAGATAATAACTCCCAATATCTTGCTCTAGATTTTGTTTCTACAACTAAACATGCTCTTGTCTGAATTTGTCTTTGTCAAGGTAATTCACACAAACTGTGTTAACAACCTACCCACCTCCACCCAAAGAAAAGCAAAATGTCAGTGACTTAAAATAAAAATGTGTTTCTAACTTACACAGCGTCCAGTGTGTATGCTTGTGTGACTCAGGAACCCAGACTGCCTCAGTCATATGGCTCTGCCATTTGCTGTCCTGATATCATACAACTGGAAGACAGGAAGGTTGAGAAAATGCACGATCCTGCAGAACCTTCTGCATATGTCAGGACCGAAGGTGGAGTTCATCACCTCTGCCCACATTGCACTGGTCAGAACTCAATTATGTGACTTCATCTAGCTAGAGGAGAGACTGGAAAATATCATCAAAATATGTGCAAAGAAATTAAAGGAAATAGGTGTGATGCCACTGGTAACATCACCATAAACCAGCTAAACTCTGAATTTTATTATCAGTTCTCAGTACACCAAGAAACACATTATATACGGAAGAAACTTTAAACATCCCTACTTGTTTCTGGAGATCATTTATTTGACTTTACGCTTTAAATTAATATAGAAAGTTTAGAATTGGATTTGTATGATTCTTCTTGTGTTTAAAAAATTGATTATATGTCTCTTTTCTCTTATTTGGTCCTAGGCTCATATTTGCTACATGAATTGAAGCTGGTAGGGTAGAAATCAGAAATATTCTTTTGTCAATCTTCCGTCTCTTCCAAATAGTGTCACTGATGTTCTCTAGCCTCTGTCATATTTTATTTCCAAGCTCCTTCTATAAGAAGGAATTACAAAATAAGGTATTTGGCCAACTAATTTAAACTGAAGAGTTAGATTAGCTGATAATAACTTCAAATATTATTACTTCCCTGCTCTGGCTTGCATTTTAACCAGGCTTGAATGTTTTAGTGTGACATTTTCTCAATTTGGTTTCAGTGAGGATCAACTTTATAAAATGTTAGTAGGAGGCAAATGGGTAAAATACCCTTTCAGCTAAATTTGGACTTTTTTACCTGGCTACATACTACAGTTCTTCCTCTCAGAGATTTATAATGTACCTGACAATGTTACAGATCCTGGGAAATCCTGCATAAATATTTCCATTTTCTTTGTTTATTCCAATTTTACCAAACTTTTTGACCATCGAAGTTATTTTAATTTTTTTATTTTTCAGTTTTATCATTTATTTTTGTTTTTGCATAACTCATGCACAAGCCATGAAATATTTCTAAAGCCCAAGAGAAAGTCAGTAATGGCACTAGTTGAGGTAAGGAATCTCCACATGGCTTCTTGAGCCATTATCACTCCATCTGTGGGACCATCGCTGGTTTCTGTTTTTCACCCTTTCTGTGTTCTGGTTTCATGTGTGTTTGTTGAGATCCTCATTCTGTATTTTATCAAACTCGATGCATCTCCAATGACAAATGAAAAAATTAGAAATAAATAAGAATTGAAACAATCAGTCCCCTTGGGGGAAGTTCCAACCTCCCTTCCATTTAAATTAAAAAAAAAAAAAGCCAACATCCCTGTTTTCTTTAGTGTGTTCCACATCAAAAAAGAATTTAAATCAAATTTTAAATTTTCTCACTTTGGGCTTTGCACTTAAAGAGGAAAGAAGAACTTTGTCCTCTCAGAGGGAAGGACTTTCAGAAAAAAATAAACCAAATAAATCCAATAAACCCCCTACCAGCAATCCCTCTTCTCCTCTGGCTTTTCCCTGCTGGGGGAAAAAAAAAATAAACTTTCCACTTGACTCTCCTTTGCTGACAGTCTCTTCTAACTGCATCACAAATTGAACTTTAAGATAAATAAATGAATAGAAGCAGCTGCTATGGGGTGGGAAATGCAGAGATCTGTGAGTAGGACTTTGTGAGAAAGGAAACCTCAGCATCAACTGATCTGAAAACCTCTAGTCAGTGTTTTTCATGCAGCCTCAATATAAATGTGAAAATAAAAGTTTTTGTTTTGTTTTGATTTATTTTTTAGCAATAGTGCATGAGGTATACATCAAAATGAAAACTCAAAGCTTTGTATAGATGATTCACTAAAATTTGATAGTAAAAATAAATTTAAGATAACCTTGACCGAGTCTCTCCCCTTTCCATCTCTCACTAAGAATCCACAAAAAAGCAACCCCCAAATGTCAAAAGACACCCTCTACCTGGTGGTTAAAGATACTGAAATGAGCCGGGCTCGGTGGCTCAGTCTGTAATACCGCGCCTTTGGGAGTCTGAGGTGAGTGGATTGCCTGAGCCCGCAGGTTCAAGACCCGCCTGGGCAGCGAGACCTCATCTCTACAATAAATCAAAAAATCAGCCGGGCATGGTAGCACATGCCTGTAATTCCGGCTACTGGAAAGGCTGAGGCGGAAGGACCACCGTAGCCCAGCAGGTCGAGGCTGCGGTGGCCGGGAGCGGTCACTGCACTCCAGTCTGGGCGACAGAGTGAGACTCCAACTCAAAAAAAAGATACTGAAATGACCGGAAAGGGTCACTTGTGCTCCTTGCCTGTAGGTGCTTCTCATTGACCAAATGTGATGCCGCCAGTCACATGGAGTTTGAGCAGGATGCTGAGTATCTCCCATGCCTCTCTGTTTAAGTGTGCATCAATGTCTCATGGCCCAAAATGGACCGTAAACTCTTTGGAAACCGGGAGCATTTTTTATATTTCTGTGTATCCCTCACTGCAATTAGAACACTTGTTGTAGACTCCATAGACATTCAGCAAACGTAGGGTACAGATTGTGAGGCACAAGCAATGACTTCCAGGCCCTTATCTTATCTCCTATTAACCATATAACTTAGGTAAACAACTTCATGGAGCCGGTTTCTTTATCTGTATAGTTGGTATCATAACAATCTTTAGTGCTTGTTAGAAGAATAAGGTGTGGTGCCAGGGGTGGAGGGTTGCACAGAGACGGCAGGCATTATGGGACTTCCGGGGCCCTTCTCACTTCAACCCCAGCAGCTCCGCTTATATTCGTTTTATATCTTAGAGTTCCATGTAAAATATAGTGTAAAATACAGTGCAAAGGAAGCACTGCAACGCTTAGAAGTTTTTGGAAGACAGTGTGTGAAAATGCACTTGCTGAAGTGAGAAGCAGTTTAACCTATTTCTACAGTGTTGTATTAAGGTATAATTTACTTAAAGCTAAATATATATATCTCAAGCGTACACTCAATGATGTGCTTATATACATATACAAGGGGGGATCAAAAAAGACCAGAATTATCTTTTAGAGGGCAGACCCCTTTGTAGCAAAGGCTTCCCCCAATAGATAAGTGTTCCAGGAACCCACTGGCATCAGTGTACCAGCTAGTATTGTTGTGAGAGGCTGCATTCGGCTTCAGTGAGTCTTTATTTGGAGATTCTTTCAATGTGTTTTCCCATTTCATGACGGGTAATTTATGAGTGCACCTACTCATACTGTGCTGAGTGTTCAGCAGTTTTTGACCACAAATGACATGACCCCCATTCCCTACTCTCCCTCTTCACTGTCCCTTGCACCAAGCGACTTTTGTTTCCTCCAATGAAAAAAGTCCTCAATGTTTTGCCAGTGTGGAAGAGGCGAAACAAAAAATGGCAGAAGCTCTAAAAGGTGTCAAAATCAACAAGTTCAAAAACTGTTTTGAGCAGTAGAAAAAAGTGTCTTGATAGGTATAGTGCACCAAACGGAGAATACTTTGAAGGTGATTGAACTTTAAACATGTAAGAATAAATACACATTTTTTATAAATAAATTCTGAGTCTTTGCTCCCCATACATACTCTGTACACACCCACTAAGATAAGGATATTTAATATTGTCTTCACCTAGAAAATTCCTTCATTTCACTTCCTTCTCTATACACATATACACCAGTTCCCAGGCAACCACTGATCTGAGCTCTGTCACCATAGATAACTTTTGTCTATTCTAGAGCCTTATTTTAATGGAATCATGCAGTATGTACTCTTCTGAACATGACCTCTCTCTCAGCACGTCTGTAAAACTCATCCAAGTGAGTAATCAAAGTTAATATTTTTTCTGTTTCTTCATTAACATGTTGACAACCTATTGGAGCTTTACAAATAAAGTTGCTGTCAATATTCAAGTCGAAGCTCTTTTGTGGTCATCTGTTTTTATTTCTGCTGGATAAATAGTTAAGGGAATTGCTAGGCTATAGGGTAAGTATGTGGTTAACTTTATATGAAAGTCAATCTCCCCAAGTGGTTATATCACTTTCTACTTCCATTAGAAAAGTAAGGGAGTTTCCACTGTTCACATCCTCACTAGCATTTGGTGGTGTAGTATTTTTAATTTTAACAATTTTAATATGTTCAAAATATCTCATTGTGGTTTTACTTTGCCATTTTCCTGATGTTAAGCACATTTTCATATACATATTAGACATTCTAACATCCTTTTATAAAGACTTTGTTCAAGTGTTTTGCCCATTTTTAAACTATTAAGTGATTTGTCTTTTTACCATGGTTTGTAAGAGTTCTTCATACATTCTGAATAAGAATCCTTTGTTAGATATCTATATTGTTAATATTTTCTCCCTGTCTGTGGATGTTCACTTTTTTAATAGTATCTTTGGAAAACATAATGTATTTTTTTATTTTTACGAGATCTCCTCTAAAAATGCTTTGCCTATACCAAGATAGGCAAAAAGATATTCTCTTGTATATTCTTCTAGAAGCTTTACAAATTCAATTTTCATAATTCAGGCACTCATAAGAAGTATATATTTTTACTTATTAGTTTATTAATCGATCTTAAATAAAATGTCTGAAGTTGAGAAGTACCACTTGGGCAACTTGAGTTAAGACTTAGAATCTTACAGGTAGCTATCCATTAAAGCATATAAGACTCAACAAAGAGTATTTAAGTGTAATCTCATTCTGTTTGTCCACCTGGCAAGTTGTAAAGATTTTGAAGTAAGGCACTCTGACAGTGAAAAGCAGTGTGCTACACACCATCCCTAATAATGTCAAGACAAGAGGCATTAGCCAGGACTCTCCTGGCAATCTCAGACATATCATCACACTGGATTCAGGTCTCCTGACTCCTGGTTAACTGTTGTCTTAGGCATTTTTCATTAAAATGATTCGATCAAAAGTGGTCAACTTCCATAGCACTATGTTTATTGCAATAACTGAAACAATAGAGAGATGGGAAAAGCAATTTAATATTGAACTCCTCAGTCTTCTCTCTCAGGTCTGGGCCAAGGAGTATTAGACATGGTCTGAAAATCAAGATCCTTGATTTTGCATCCTTGAAGACTGACCATTGAGACTGAGCAAAGAATTTTCAGCCCTGGTGTTCTATATCTCCTTTGGGGAACTCTTCTAAAAAGATATATTGTTACTGCTCCAGTTTGCATCACCATTTGGTTTAATTATTATTCGTAATTGGGAAATAATTAGATAAAACGATGATGTAAACCCCAGTGGAAAATAGACATCTCTTAAGAACTCTAATGTTTTCCGTCACTTGAAAGGAAGGGGATATGACTTACTGGAGGAAAAAACTAATTAGAAAAGCAGACACATCTTCTCCCTCTCCTCATATTTCAGGCATGCTGGCAAGTGCTCAAAAATGATCAGAGAGTGGCCTATTTCTCAAGGACCCCAAGAGAGCATGATAATTTAAATTATCATCTCAGGAAAGTGCCTTGAGCACTTATCTTTGCCATTTTATAATCTTCAGTCGGAAGAAAGAGCTTGGCTCTCCAAACTGGCAAGGCCATGGAAACTTTTGGCAGAAGGAAAGCCAGGGTCACAACCACACCAAAGCAAATTTAGGCTAGTTCGGATTTCTGCCAAGAGAAACACATTTCAACAAAGCGAGGAGAAGAAATGTTTAAGACAGTACTGTCCCTCAGCACAATGAAGAAAAGACATTTATCCAGGGACCCAAATCAGAAAAGTTTGACAACACAAGGAGATGAGAAGGAAGTGATCAGATGTTCAGATGTGGATCTAGCAACTACAAAACCCTGAGTAAGCCTCTCTAAAACCTTCTGTCCAGATTTATAAGTTGAATTAGCAACAACAACAAATAAAAATCAGGTAACTGCTCAAGAAAAAAATTTAACAAAAGAGTCAGTTCTATGAAAATGGCATCTCAGTGAAAGCCACATTTAAATATTTCCACTTTGAAAATGTAAATATTTATTAATAAATTATAATGTAGTCGTTTGAAGATGAAAAACAGGAAAGCTTGAAGAAAAAGAACTAGGATTGCCAATATGCAGAAATGCTCTTAACTCTTTCTCTCAACTGGTCTAGCTAGCTTTCCATCTCATAAGTAAATCTAGTTTTGCTAGACTCAATTCTTGGCTATTAATCAGAACTCGTTAATAATTTTAGATCAGCCTTTCCATAGCAGCATGCTATAATGTAGATTTATCTGGTCACAAAAAGATTAATTCCCAATTAAAGAATTCAAATCCTTATCCTGAATACATGTCCTTTCTTCTCCACTTACTCCCTCATCCCTTCATTTGTGAAAACAGCGAATCCCCAGACTTGTTCCAAGGTTAAGGGGAACTCTTGGTTATAGGATGTGGGGCACACTTGAAACTGTCACCCCAAACTGTTCAAAAATACTGAGTGATCACTAAGTAACAGACTCTGTGCTGGGTAGTATGAGATATAAATCAGTGAGTATTGCAGACAAAATGAGCCACAGTGGGGCAAGGTTTCTCTGAGGAGGTATGACATTGGTTGAGTCTTGAAGGAGTAGACAGGTGATAAATAGGAAGGAAAACAATCTTGGCGAAGGCGCTTGGATCTACTAGCACCCAGCATGTCTAAGACAGTGAAAAGGAGGAGGAGGAATCTGATCTTAGCAAGTCACTCATGTGGTAGAGAATTGGGAGTGAGAATGCAAAGAGAGACTGGAGCTTCAGACTATGGGGTGTCTTATATATCACACGGTGCATGAGCTTTCATTAAGTGGCAAAGACTTCTCGGAAAATTAAAGGACTGTCATTTTACAATGAACACAAGACCTATCCTACAAAAGTGCCTTTGTAGAATGTCCATTTCTGTTGGATTTCTGATGAAAAGATGAATGAGAGATGGGAGTGTGCAGGAGGACAGGGGGACTAAAGTCATATGTTTATTGGGAACTTTATGTGAATGGTAAAGGGTCAAATCAAATGTTCTAGACCAGATTCAGGCTTATATTAAGTTCAAATCAGGGGTCATTTTTAATAAGGTGAATAAATATAAATTCTTGTCTCTACTTGACATGATCTAATTGAGTTCTATAGTGGTTCCTGTTTTAACTGATATGACTTTCAAATCTACAATCCATTTCTCTTCCCACCAGTAGTATCCTGGAAAATTGACTCTCTGAAAAAACTAGCCCTGATTGGTAGTGTTTTTCAAGTTCCATGGTGTCAGTACTCCCACTTTCAATGACCAATTTCAAGCTTCCATCATGAGGGAGGCCACTGAAAGGAGAGTTGGAAAGGGATGCACAAAATAAACTCTTGCAAGGTGGTAATATTCAGCTTTAGCACACCATTGCACCAACTTCCATTTTTTCCATCTTTGAAATGTACCCACCATATACCTTGCTTCTTAGATTTGCTCTCCTTGGTCATCCCAAGGTGAGTATAGCTTAAGATAAACTTGTTTGTTTTCCTATGACATTCAACAGGTTTCTTCTTTTTCTCCAACAAAACATCTATAAATCTTGGAACAAAAAATGCACAGTGACACATTCACTTTTTTTTCACATCTGTTCTGGTCTCAAGGAGGATGGAATATGAAAAGGTGAATTAATTAAAATACATCTCCTTCTTCTAAAGTAAAAACTGAGAATGCTTGCCTAGCTAAGGGTGGGTTAATATTATTAGGTTCAAAACAGAAAATAGTGTGTTGCCTTTTCTATAGTATGCCAGATGTAAAAAATTGACTCAAAGTCCCATTTTGGAAATCCTTTTATTTTAAAATATATATGTTTGCAGTTTTGTTTGTTTATATTATTCAGTATAGAATGTTTGGAAATAAATAGTGTAGTGTTTGTTTTTTTTTCTCTTCAGTAGTTTTTTTTTGTAGTTAGTGTCATGAATTCTTTCAAAATCACGAGAAAAATGTATTTAAGTGTGTTTGTTCTTTCTTTGTTGAAATGTGGTTTAATGTTTATTATCATAATTTTGATTGCTATTGCACGACCTCAAGTGATGTATTTTTTACTCAGTGAGCTATTATTTGGCCTACACTCATGCTTTGTGCATTAATATCATTCAAGTTTATACAATAACAATCAGAAATTATGATAATAAACATTGAACCACATTTCAACAAAATATGATAAACTCATGTGAGTTTTTAATCTTTTCATTAACAAAGCATCTTATGCTTCAGTGACACTTTAATTACCAAGAAATTACCCAAGAAAATATGTAATTATTCCAGTAATTGACAGTGACTCCATACGTAACACCTCTTTATGTTAAAATAATTGCTAAAATGTGCCCTTTTTTTCCCAGACATGTGGTTTAATTAATTGCATTCTGCCTTTCAAGTAAAAAGGTAATACAAAAGTATGATCACTAAAGTACATAAGTAATTCTAGTTCAATTGAGAGCTGTTTAGTAACCTCAAAAATAGTTTTTGATAATTACCAATATTAATGAAATTATCTTGAAAATATAGGGTATTTGTTTAGATTTCTCTTTCTACCCCGATGATCTAAAACATGCTCTTTCCCAGAATGGCTTTGCTAGTCATTCCAAAACCTCATGTGCATTACACAGAACATTCTCTGAAGCGACTGTTCAAAGATCAAGATCCTTTACTTATATATGAACATTCATTTAAAATATATATATATATAAGGAAAAAAAGCTCCTTTCTCAAAAACAAAACCCAGTCTTGGGAGAAAATCATTTTGATCCTTTTTATCTTTAAAATCTCAATACTTTATGATTCTGTAAAATCTCTTCATAATTTAGACACATTCTTCAAACAAAAAACCAATAGTTCAAATGTGTCCATCTCTCTGCTTCCTGTTTTTTTTCTACCTAACAGTTTGGTATAGCAAGAGCCTTAACTCAAGAGTCAGATATACCAGGGATCTCCAACCCTTGGGCCACAAGACACCAACCAGACCGCACAACAGGAGGTCAGTGGCAGACAAGCAAAGGAAGCTTCATCTGTATGTACAGCCACCTCTTACTGTTCACATTACCACCTGAGCTCCACCCCCCGTCAGATCAGCAACATTAGCTTCTCACAGGAGCACTAACACTGCTGAGAACTGCACATGGGAGGAATCTATTCGATTCTCCTTATGAGAATCTAATGCCCGATGATCTAAGGTGGGCTGAGGCGGTGATGCTAGCACTGGATAGCGACTGCAAATGCAAATTAACATTAGCAATGATTTCACGGCACATCTCCCCCACACCTCCATCCGTGGAAAAATTGTCTTCCTAGAAACAGATCCCTGATGCCAAAAATGTTGGGAACCACTGAGACACACAACTCCTTCCACAAACCTCAGCTTTCTGTTATTTGCCCACTATTCTTTTTTCTTCTCCAAGTCAGGGCAAAACTTCTACTAGATAAAGTTCTGTCTTTACACATTGTCCCTTATGAAATGGACCGACGTAGTGGATTTTTTTTTAACCAACAATATACAACCATGACCCACACAATAACATTTTACCAATATAGTTTAGTTTGAGCAAAAATCAATATAGTTTTCCACACCACAGAATGGAACTGAAATTTTTGTGAAGCTTGAACATTTCAGAACACAAACATCCTCTTGCTCATTTCTGTCTTTTTTATAAATATCACCTTTAGGGGTCATTCTCCTACTGAATTTTTAGGAGAAACACACAAGTCTAAAACCACAGTAACAAATGCCTGAGGTTTCTGTCATGTGATCTCTGGATTAGCGAGGGAAGCTATTTTGAGGACTGTGTATTTCTAAAGATTTGGAGACGCCACTTGAAGGGGATGGATGACGGAAAGGAACAGAGGACAAAGTAAGCAATGGGTCCCCAGCCCTTCAGCTATTATCCAACCAAAGGGTCTCTTGTCCATTTGGGGTTTCCCAACTGGTTATAATTTGAGGAAAACCTTCCTTTTCTCACAGTTTATAGATTAGAAAATGGAGTTTTTCTGAGTACAACCATTTTGCTCTGAGTCAACACCTGCTCGATAGTAGTGTTACGTCTAGAATATAGCACACGTGACTCTCAGTCCAGTGCTCTTTTCCTAGATGTCTCCATCCTGAGACAGAAAAGTGCTCCAGCATTTTGTTTAATAGTCTGTGGACTGCTCTTTAGAATTCCCACCATGTTTCCTCAAGAAGATAAATTCAGCCAGGGAGAGATCTGAGGCAACAAGCCTCACTGAACAAAAATATTGGCCCTGAATCAGGACTCAACTTAATGTAATATGCCAGAGCATGTAATATAATCCTGTCTCTCTTGATCCACGCTCCAGACAACTAGCCAGCCATGCTCTTGGGAGACTGTTACTCGGCATCTCCTGATGTTTCGATACAAAGGAGGACTTACTGCTCGTTATGTGGATACTCACTATTCATCTGCTGACATCGTAAGCATGACCTCTAGCACAGTGGGTTTAACAAGGACAGCAACAACAGCTCAGGCCTGAAGATTACATTCTAGTCCAATCTTCTCCTATATACGAGGGGCGTCTCCTTTCTTCCAGTTCCATTCACTGCAGTATTCATCTTCTACCCCTTGCTGATGAAGAATGTACTTTTTTTCAATGGGATGGGAAGCCTGAAAGCATAATGCTCTCGTAATAATTTTTCCTGTGTTTGTTTTTCACTTGTCTCGATAAATTTTAAGTTTGACAGTCAGAAAGGGCTTTCTATTTTTCTATATGCTAGAAAGGGTCTCATCACTCAACAAATCCCATGAGCTTTTACATTCTCAGGGCTGTGTCCTTCTTCTGACCTTAAACTTTCTCACTGTCTGGAAATAAAGCTTTTCATGAGAACTCACAAAGCCCTACAAGCTGAGTTTGACAATGAGACAGGCGATGCATGGAGCAGATTATCATTGAAGGAAACTGCAACTTCCTCAATGAAAATCATTTGTTTAACATAAAACCCAGGAGTTTGCTGTAAGTTAACAGACTCGCTCCCTTACCTCCAGCAGCTTATAATTTCTTGGGAACATAAAACACAGTGGCACTTGCAGAACTAAATGACTTTATTTCTGTTTGCATTAGATATACCCTCCCCTCTCTTTCTGGCATGGAAAAATCCTGAGCTGTTTTCAACCCCATGTCAGGGAGAGTCCATTAGCTGGAGCAGAAACACTGCACCCCTTCTGCTACTTCTTGTCGGAATTGCATTTAAGAGACCCTACATGGAGCAGAAAAGAAAAGGGGCAGGAATCTACACCAAGGAGGAGAAAACTAACCAGTCCTGAGCACCCTTGGCAGGCTCCTACGTCATTGACTGAGTGTAGTATACTGTCCGCCAATGACTCAGTAAAGGACCACTGGAAAGGTATTTAACCTTCCCACTTGCCATTGCTTAATCTTTAAAACAGTACCAACAATAGCATCTGCCTGTGAATAATTTTTGTAACATTTAGGCAAGATAAAGAGCATGAAATGACTGGCTCAGCGCTGGCCCAAGGTCAGTGTTCAGTAAATGCCACCAATTAACATCATTTAGTGCCCTGTTAAGCAAATGTTATTCCCATTTCACAGATGAGTAAAGTGAGTCACAAAATGTAAAGAGGCTTGTACAAGACCATGTATGGTTTGGGAAGGTGCAGTGCCAGGAACCAACTTCAAGGCCATGCTGTGCATGACACCCCAGCCACCTTGTAGGTAGCAGCCTTAAGAGAGAAGATTAGACCCTTTCCCCCAAACCACCCACAGAGGGTTTTCTCACCCAGAAGCTTGGTGGAGCACACCCCCTCACTTGCCTTTGAGATTCGGAAGCCCACTGTAAGGGGAGTCATCAGACTATCATTGTGTCTCCTTTCATTTTCCACCCAGTGTAAACTGAGTCAAGATTCGGGCCAGTGTACTTCAAATAACACCCAAGTTATTGTTCTAGATATTTTGGTTCAGTAACTTTGGTCGAGCAAGGACAGGCTACAATATTTAAGTCCCAGGTTCATTGCAAACAAAGAAAATCCATCAAAAAGGGAATATCTCAAGAGAAATCCTTTTCAGGCTTTCATTACAACTGCAAAGGATAAAAATCTTTCAGCTTACTGATGGTTTGGTGTCCCCATACACATTTACAGTGAGGTGATTGTTTTGTTCAGCTGAAGGCTTATATGTCCTTTGAAGCAAGCCTATTGAAACAGTGGCTTAAAATATATGTGAAGATCTTGGAAGCCCTTCAGTGTCACCCAGCTTAGCGTCCAAACCCAATATAGGGCCAAAAAGAGGAAATGTTGTTAAACTGTCACTCCCAGACTTTCAAGCTCTCTCAACTACTGGATGGATGTTTTATCAAGTGGCTGTGTCCATTTTAAAAACTATGTTAGTAGGCAAGGGACTTTGCTTCCTTCTAGTCTCACAAACTCAGTGTGGGGCCTTGGATTAATTATGTAGCCTCTCTGTGCCTCGTTTTAGCCATCTCTAAGGTGGGAAAAGTAACTGTACTTATCTGAGGACTTGTATTAGTTAGGGTTCTTCTAGTAAAACAGAATCAATAAGATATTGAGAGAAGAGAAGGAAATAGAGAGAGATGGGGGGCGGGAAGAGACAGAGAGAGGGATTAATTCAAGTCTAAGCTCTGCAGGGCAGGCCATTAGGATGGAAATTCCAAAAAGAGTTGATGCTGCATTCATAAGTCGGAGTTCCATGGGGTAGTAGTAGACTGAAAACTCAGGCAAGGTTTCTATGTTGCAGTCTTGAGATAGAATTGTTTCTTCTTTGGGAAATCTTTGTTCTTAAGACCCTCAACTGGTTAGATGAGACCCACCCACACTATGACTCGTGATTTGCTTTATTTAAAGTTAATTGATTGCAAATTAATCACATCCATAAGTACTTTCATAGCAACATTTAGTCTAGTTCTTGACCAAAGAGCTTTGCACTATGATTTAGCCAACTGGATACATAAAATGAACCATCACTCAGCTATTTTAAAGTTCACACCAAATGAGGTCATACATAGGGAAGGAAGTTCAAAGATAAGAAGAACTGTACAAATACAAATTATTGGCTAAACATAGAACTCTTGTGTGGCACAGGGCTTTTAGAAATGTAGAGATGACTAAATCAAAAGGTTGGCCTTCAAGGAACTTACCATCTAGTTGAGATGCCAAGATTAAATGCACAGGAAGTGAAATACTGCTAGGCTGCCCAGGAAGTGCTGAAGGAACAGTGTGAAGTCATAGGAACCTGTGGGGAAGAGAGGTGGCTAAGGACTGAAGAGTCCCAAAGAGCCTCTTGGAAGAAGACAAAACAAAACACCTCTTCTTCAGAAAGGCCTTTCTAGATCCTCACCATACCCCCTCACCCCATTCATATGTCCTCTATCACTCTCTTTCATGAAACCGTATTCTTGGTCTGTTTTATAACATGTTGCAATAAATGATTATTCATTTATTTGCATGTCTCATTGTTTAATAGTTTTCTCTCTCAAACTGAAATTCCACGACAGCAAAAGGGACTTGTTTGTTGTTCTCTCCATCTTCCCCACATTTAACACAGTGCTTGGCACACGATGGGTGTGCAAGATAGTCAATGAATGTCTAAATAAATAAATATACGTATTACTAAGTTTTTTTCTACAGAAAAATTTAACAACTCTTAATTGCAAAAAAAATTCAAATGTGCTGTAAACAACTAGCTTTCTCTCAGATGATAGACAGATGGGTGGAAGAATAGATGGATGGATAGATAGATAGATAGATAGATAGATAGATAGATAGATAGATAGATAGATAGATAATGTGTGTTTCTTATTTCATCGCTCTAGTTTTATTGCTAAATCATTTGAAAGTAAGTGATTGATGTTATGACACTTTATCCCTTAACTATTTCAGCACATATCTCCTAAAAATTAGATGTATGTTCTAACTCCAATACCATAAGCCAACCTAAGAAAACTAGCAATAATTCCTCACTCTCCTCCAGTATCCAAACCATGTTCAGATTTCCCCAACTGACACTTTAAGGCTCTTTAACTTTCAAACTAGTGTCTTATCAAGGTTCTGGGACCACCTTACCAAGTTACACAAACTTTATTATTATTATTATTATTATTATTATTTTTGCATTGAAATCCTGAAGAAGTAACTCAAGTGTTCTGTAGAACGTTCCACTTTCTGAAGATGTCTGCTTGCCTCCTTATAGCCTCATTTAATCCGTCCTTCCAGTTTTTTTATATCCCGGAAACTAGAAGTTAGGCCCAAAGCTTGACTGAATTTAGGTTAAACTTGTTTTCTGAGAGTAAGAAAAGTGATGCTTCCTCCTTCATATTACATCCCACCATCCCACCAGGAGTCACACAATGTCAACTTGTCTACTATCGGTGATGTTAAGGTTAATCACAGGATCAAAATGGTGACCACCTGCCTGCCTGTTCTATTAGTGTATTTTCCTCCTTTGTACTAAGAATTCATTCAAGCAAACTTTCCAAAATTTATTTATAATTGAAATCCAAGTGAAATTCCTTTCCCTGGGACTTAATGCAATCCAAAACTCTTAGTTTATTTGTAGAACTTCTTGATCCCTTTTCTTTTTGGGAGGCAGCTGTGTGGAGGATTCTTCAATTACCTTTGCAGAAAACATTGCTGAGCATACTCAAGTCTTCATGAATTTTAAAATAAAAGCACCCCTCCATATATCTAAAAAGACAACATTTTTGTACAAATCTTTGACTATAGCATTTTCACTCAGCATTAATTACATATATCAACTTTTCATCCTTCCTGTAAACTGATATTATTTATTAAACTCAGAAGAAAAGATGCAATTAATCTTTATGATGCATTGTTTCTCCTGCAAAGAACTAAAGCATCAACTGGGTTGATTTTTTGAGTGTTTTTTTTTTTCCCCTCCTACTGGGCCTGTATAATTGGGTAAATCAGTGCTGCTCAAACCACAGTACCGCTGGGAGTATGCAGCAGAGTGCTGGGGATACTTCATAAGCACGGAGTCTCTTTCTGAAGCATCATTTTTCCTTAATGGTAAGTAATTTAAAACATCATTTTATACCAAAAGAAGCTCATATACATTACATAATAAAGTGCAAAATTCACATAAATTTAAAGAGAAAACACAAGGCCATTTTGCATAAGCCACAAGTCTTCTCTACTCCCTACCACCTTCCCAGGGTCTTCCACATACCTCTAATCCACAGGTAGTCACTCTCCTCTGCCTCTTTTTTGGGGGGAAGGGGGTACCAGGGTCTCACTCTTGTCTCCCAGACTGGATTGCACTGGCATGATTACAACTTACAGCAGCCTCGATCTCCTGGCTTTCAACTTCAGCCTCCCAAGTAGCAGGTACTACAGGTGCATGCCAACATGCATGGCTAATGTTTTGGTTTTTTGTTTGTTTGTTTTTGTGGGGTGTTTTTTGTTTTTTTGGTTTTTTGTTTTTGGTAGAGACAAGGCTTCATGATATTGCCTGTGCTGGTCTTGAACACCTGGGCTCAAGGAATCCTCTTGTCTCGGCCTCCCAAAGTGCTGGGATTCAGGCATTAGCCACCACGCCTGGGCTCTCCTCTGCTCTTTGAAGTCCTTGGTTAACTAAAGCACCTGGCTAAATTGCCAGCAAAAATTTAAATCAAGAAAATATATAATTATTTTGAAAAATTTACTGGAGACTTCTAACAGCCAATTTCGCCCATCCTACCTTGTCTGATAGATGTGAGTTTGGGAACTGGAGGTTGGGCTTATGGGAACCCATCCATTTTTTACTATACGACTCAGTACATGTCATGTGCCTTCCTGTGCTTCCGTGTGCAGGCAAGACTCCTGTCACACTCAGTTCCTATGTCCTCCTCTCTCTCATACCACATCTTTTCTTCAACAAACATTTATAAAAGGTTGACTGTGAGCCAGCCACACTCCAAGCACTTTATTCGTGATAATCCATTTCACATCAACCTTATAATGTAGGTACCAATATTCTCACTCTTTTACGGATGAGGAAAGTGGGGCATGAAGAGAGGAGTGACTTGCCTGACATAGTTGCAAACCGCTGAAGCCAGGATATGAAATCAAGTGATCTGGCATTTTAGTGATAACACTGGCCCAGGACTGCGTTTAGTAAGACCGCACATAGCATGTTTGATAATTCTGTTGATGTAACAAGGGAATTAGAGTTATCTTTGATCCCACCTTCTGCCTTATATTCAAGCAATCGCCCAGCTCACTCATACCTTGAATAGCTCCTTACCTCCTTTAAATTCTCACTGCTACTGCCTTAGTCCAGATCTTCATTTCTTCTCCCCTGGACACTGCCAGAGCTTGTTACCTGGCAGGCTGGTCTTTAAATCCTTCCCTCCTCTAATTCATCCTTCATGCACTTGCCCAAGTTGTCTTCCAAAGCAGAGCTCTGATCATGGTGATCTCTTCCACACAAACTTCCAATGGTTCCTCTTTGCTTACAAAATAGTACCAACACTCTATTAATGATAATAAAAACCCTAACCTGCCTTTCTTCCCTGCTGTGTTTCCCTTGACACCATACAGCTTACCCAATAACCAGACTAGCCGGTAATTCTCAAATATTGTGGCCTCAGAACCATTTTACATGAAAACACTATCATGGGCCCCATAATCTTGCATTTCCTTACAAAGCACAATGTTCTCAATACAGCAGACTGCGCTATTTTGAGAAATAGCTGCAAACTCTCCACAGTTAGTGACTGAGTCGGTTTTATCAGTATTTACGTCACTTGAAGTCAGCTGAGAAAATTTTAAAATATTGAAACAATAGTTCATTTATTATTTATTTATTTATTTGAATTGGAGTCTCACTCTGTAAATAGTCTGAAGTGCAGTGGCACACTCATGGCCACCCCAGCATTGACCTGCTGGGCTCAGGTGATCCTTTCGCCTCAGCCTTCCAAGTAGCCAGAACTAAAAGCATTCACTGCCACACTCAGCTATTTTTTCTTTATTTTAGAGACGAGGTCTCACCAAGTTGCTCAGGCTGGTCTCAAACCCGCAGGCTCAGGCAATCCATGCACCTCAGCCTCCCAAAGTGCTAGAACTACAGGCTAAGCCACTGAGCCCAGCCACAATCGTTAATTTAAAAATAACAAATTCATTACATGTTCATATAAATAACACATTATGAAAAACAACCATACTTTCCAAAAAATAAATTGAGTAAGAAAACTAGCATATTACATTTTGCAAAGTTCTCTGCTGTCTGGCTTAATAGAGGACAGCTAGATTCTCACATCTGTTTCTTCATTCAAACTCTGGCACTATCATACACCATGTCGCTCTCAGAAAACACCACTGTATGCTAATGAGAAAATGAAAGTAAAGAAGAGCAAATAACACCTTGGTATTATCATGAAAAGAGATTTTTTATCTTATGGATGCCCTGAAAAGGTTAGAGAACACTGGGGTCCCTGAACCACACTCTGAGAACCACTACTTTACATCAATTATGTTTTGCTCTTATACTAGTTCACCCAGGTTTGTGGTATTTTCTCTCTTTAGTACGCTTTTCCCCCTTAGTTTCTTTCTATTCTTCCTCTGGAAACTCAACTCATCCATCACAGTTCAAAGTGAAACCTTCCTCTTTCTCTAATAAGAATCCCTTCCCCCTTGCACTTCCATTGTACTTTGATTTAATTCAATTATTTGGGTAATAACTATTGAGTGCCTACTCTGCTCTAAGCATCTAGTCTTTCCTTACCTACTCCCCTATATTGAAATTTGTCTTCTGCTCTGTCTTCCTCAAAGTGACAACCAAAACAGTATAGTAGTGGTAGAATTTTAGACACACAGGTATACTGGAAAAGGAGATTTTTTTTTAAAGCTCAGAGGACCTTCCCGTAGTTCTAAGATAGCATCATATAAACCATCTGATTCTGCCAGTATTGAAGATGTCTACTGTACACTAAGATAAATTCAATTGTCTTCTGTAAGCAGAAAAGTAAGAGAGATCTATCTGATAAATGTTTCTAAGCATACATTTTTGAACCACTCTAACCCTTGTTTGATACACCATGATCATTCAGTTGGACAAATATGTATTACAGCAGTTGCTGAAGATTTTGAATTCCAAATGAGTGAAATCACCCTGTAGTTCCACATTTCTAGAATGCTAAGATTCAAATGAGTATCAAGTATTTGAGTCAAGAGACTCCAGTCTGGTACCTCTCTCTGAAAAAATGGCATCAGTGTAACTATAGACAGGACACTTGACATTTCTGGAACTCTGTCTTGTACTAGACTAGAATCCTCTGAAACCAGAAGTCATGTCCTTTTTATCTCTGCATTTAGTAAGTACTCCATAAATTTTTGATAAACAAATGACTCCACAACGAAGAATTATGTGAAGTAAGTGTTAGGTAGAACTGTGCTCTTCTCAGTAAAGCATCTAGCACAGGGTTCACATGCCATGGCTCTTACTAAATATTTGATGTACACATGAAGACATAATTGAACAGTCTATAATTTCTGGTACTACTATGAGAAAGTCATTGCCCTAGGCACCATGGTGTTTTAGTAATGACTAAGATATGGTCCCCACCCTCACAGAACTCAAAATTTAACCCAATATTGACTGTTAAGACAAACAACCATGGAGCAAATAAAATCTCAAAGATTCATGATTCTTTATCTGACTTCAGACACCAGGTTATTTCAAATTCCACCTATGACTGGCAAAATCACTTTTTATTTCTGCTTCTAATAGACACATAACTAAAGGCAAGGGCTAATGGGATGTCAAAGCAGTGTCATCGCAGCCCCTTAATTGATGTGAAGGTGCGTGCATAACTATTCAAGGCAAAATGATGTTCTCACTGATGGGAGATACAGAATGTACAATTTGCATCTCATCAGAAAAAAAAATTCGTTGGTTTCCTCTACAAAGCACTAACGTTCTCAATACTGCTGACTGTGCTATTTTGAGAAATAGCCAGCATGCCCTCCGCAGCTAGAGAGTAAGAGGAAATATTGCCTCCCCAGGTGTCAGATTTCCTTTCTGTAATGGAAGGATGTGTGGGGACAGCATTTCAAACATAGTCACAGAAGGAAAAAGGAGGCTGACAAGTAAGATGGATGACTGAGAGGGAAAACATGTGTTGAGAAGGAAGCTGTCAGATGTAGATCCCGTTTGAACATCAGAAGTGTCCTAATTAAAAATGCCCATCATAAGCATCTTTGGGGAGGAAAGAAAAAAAAAAGGAAGCCAGCATTTTTGCAATACAAGAGATCTCAGAGAAAAGACAGGGCTTGAGGGCTCCACTGAACTGCAGTATTCACACTGGTGGCTGTATCCTGGCACCTAGGATATTAACTGCTTCTATAACTCAACCCAGGAAATCTGCATCCTCATCTAAGGTCGCTCTACTTTTAAAGAACATCACAAATTCAGTTGAAGTTAAGAAGTTGAAAACACTGGGGTATCACTATGCAATTCGGGGCTCAGTTCTTCCGATTTCTCATCAATAACATTTTTTTTCTGTCCCATAATTGGAGCCTGAGCCTTCAGTGGTTACAGGGACATGAGTCAATTCCCTAGATGCACTGGGCCAAATTAAATAAAGGACTGCAGGGAAATGTATCTATAGAACATGAATCTTTAATGGACCTCCATCCCTATAACTCTTACAGCAGAAAGAGACTTGCAGGAACAGATCTAGTGTCTAACCACCCATGAAGGCTGGGGGGACTTGAATAGATAAATGAGCATCCCTTATCCTCTTTTGCTTTTTTTATAGCATAAAGTGACTGGAGCTGGTAATCATTGAGTTCCTTTCCACTTTGACCCAGATTCTAGCATTCTCAAATTTCCCTCCTCCTTCCTAGGTAGAGATTAGGGGCCATTGTTAATGTGTGGTGGATTTGTGGTGGGAGGGAAATAGTGATACTTAAGAGTAATGTTGTATTAAATTGCTCAGGTTCAATCTCACCTCTAACAAAATGAGGCCACAACAGTACCCATATCTCATATAGTTGCTAGGATCTAATGAAATAATATACACAATATACTATAGTACCTGTTACATGCTAAAGATGCAAATGTTTGCTGATATGCTGGGTATTATGCATCTAGTGATAGGAGAGGATACAATCTCTACACAAGTATGAGAAGATACAATCTCTACCACACATGTGGTCAGAGGCAGACCTGCAGAAATGGAATGATTCTCAGAAATCTGAGCAAATAAATACTATTTGCTGATGTCAAGATTTATTTTACAGTGCAAAGTGACAGCAATAATACATCAGCGTGTGCTCATATTCTAGTATAAATAAATTTTACTCTTTTATCAATTTATTGGAAACAAGCTTATAAAAAAGAATATTTGATGGAAGAAAAAAGAACAACACAAAGATAAATCAAGGATGGAGCACGGGGAAAATAGATGAATGGAACAACCAGGTTTTTTTACCTATAATATTACTTGTTTTAAATCCATTCTTATGTTTATTTATGGGCCAGTTTGATTTATATCTTTACAATAAGTACCTTCTTTTAAAAGGCTTAGAAGACTCAATTTGGGGAGGCTATATGAAATCTATATCCATGATTAAGTCATATCTAAAAATTTGACTTTATTAAGACAGGTCCCAAAATGAATCTTGAGAAGACATTTCCATTGGCAGCCACCCCTGGAAATTTCTACATGCTCCAAGGCATTACTGGTGCTAAGCAAGTAAGCCACTCAGAATGTCCCTGAGGGTTTGATTCTATCAGCATCCCTGCTAGAAATCTGGGAACATTAGGCCAAATACTAAGTCTCCAAAAAACACCTTAATATGGAACTGAATGCTATATCAGTCACAGATGTCTCCAGAATTGGGCAGTATCAAACCACACCTACAGATTGTAGCCAAACTCAAGCCAGAATGTACTCAACAGTCCTGTGAGTTGTATGGCCCTGATTTCTGGTTCCTTATTAAAAATACCTTGATGAAATACACCTGACAGGCATGAAGTTCACCAGAGAAATACCAGAGAAAGATTATAATCTCATTAAATTATTACATTACTACTTTTCAGCTGGCAGGATTAACTCAGTCATTCTGGACTATAGTTTTTATTTATGTATTTTACTGGCACAAAAACATCATGACAACACAACCCAGAATGATACAGCGAGCTGGAAAAAAAAAATAGGTGAGGAGGAAAGTAAGGGAGGGAGCAACGAAAGGACAAAGCCTAGTTTCAAAATTAACCCAAACAAAAAAATGAACAATACAAGGAATAGCAGAGCCTATTTACAGTCTGGGAATGTTTTTGTGTGCCTCCGCATGCCAGAGTTATTCAGATGTCTTTTCTGTTTCCTTATTGACCAAATAAGGTCAAACAAACAGCCAATGCAATCAAATGTTTAAAAATAAGCTGTTGCTTTTGGTGAAAGATTTTTTTAAAATAAGCTTATGACCCCTTTCAGTGATAGAGATAATATGTCTTAAAAATAATAGTTTTCAAGGATACAATATCGTCTACAAAGTGGTCATTCAATAATAATTGGCTGATGGATTTAGTTACTCTAATAATGAAAATATGGACTGATAAATAGTTTAATTAACATTTTAAAAATCAAAAGCTACATATAAAATCTGCCACTTTAATAAATGAAAACATCATTTGATAATACTAATTTCTAGGAACCTAAAAATAGAAACTACAAATCATTTTTTTAACGTGCAGGTTTACTTTTAATTGATAGTGTCTACAAGCACATAAAGCATCGAATAGAACTGCTTTCTAAGGAATCACAGTCTTTATAATTTCTATTAAATGACTTACAAGAGCAAGAGGAAACTTACCTCCCATCGTGTTATCTATTGAAGAGTAAATGAGAACCTGCACTATTAAATTGGTCATTTTTAATCAATGTTTAATCATTTAGGCTATGGAGAATGTACTAATGGTCCTTTTATGAATACTAAATGAGCAGAAATATTCTGTGTCCTGGGGTAAAGAGGAAGGAATTGGTCACGAGCATCATTTAACCCATTTCCATGAAAAAGACATTTAACACCTTCACTGAAATTTAACATACAGAATTACATGCTACATATACAAAGAAAGTAGAGGTATTTGTAATAGAATAAACTCTGAGTGGAGGAAACATCAGGGCTAAATATTTCAAGTGACTTTTTCCCTTTTGTAGATTTACATGGTACTCAAAGATAGGCACCAAAATGCAATGACTACTAAAAACAAAACAGCTTGAAGCAAATTTCTTCAAACTTTTAAGGAATATTCCTAACAAGAATAAGGATATGGCAAATAATCAATGAGGAAAATCAAGCAGAGTGAGATAAAAACAAAATGGCAATTATTAAAGTAGCATTTGACAGAAAATGACAAATCTGAAAAACATACACAGAACCAACCTACACATAACTTTTGTTTGAAGAGACTAGAAAATCTGAAAATAAAACGTTGTTCCCCTTAAAAAATATCTAAGACAAGAAAATATCCTAAATAAGAAAGGACCAAAACCTATAGATTAAAAGACCACATCATAGTCCAAGGGGAGATAATAAGTCTGATATATGCAGACCTGTTCTATTTAAGTTACCAGACTTTTGTGGGCATCACATCAAGAACATCAAATCAACTATGAGAGTAAAAAAATCATCAGATTAGTTAGCCTCAGGTCTTCCTATGGCTACACTCAATATTAGAAAATGTTAAACTTTCTACAAAGTCCTGGGGGAAAGAAAGTGTGATCTAATAATTGCATACTTTGCCAGTATATAATGTAACTTAAAAAGCCAAAGCCATACACCCTGAGTATTGACATCAAAATTCAGGTACTATAATACTCATGGACATTGCTTGGGGAAAACAAGATTTTAAGAATAACCCCAGTCAATAAAGACATGAATGGAAAAGCCAAGATGAAAACACTGGTTGTAAGCATTGAATAAGTTTAAATGCTTAAATGCTCAGTTCAGGCTAAATAACTGTGAGCAGAGAATTTACATAGGCAATGAAGAATCATTATACATAAAAATGTTGACCAGGTTCAGTGGCTCAGTCGGTAATCCCAGCACTTTGGGAGGCTGAGGCAAGTGGATTGCCTGAGCCTGAGGGTTTGAGACCAGCCCGGGCAACTTGGTGAGATCTCATCTCTACAATAAATCAAAAATTAGCCAGGTATGGTGGTGCATACCTGTTATTGCAGCTACTTGGAAGGCTGAGGCAGAAGGATCGCCTGAGCCCAGCAAGTCGACACTGGGGTAGCCATGAGCATGCCACTGCACTCCAGCCTGGGCAATGGAGTGAGACTCCAACTTAAAAAAAAAATGTTGAGAAGTAAAGAAAGAAGGAGTCAAGAAAATTGTGTAAACACACTAATCTCCTCATCTTCCAGAGTTGGTGTCTAAAGATACATTTTAAAGCTTTGGGGTAACATTTTAAAGCACAAAATAACCTTCAGAGAAATTAAAAGTAAAAATATGAGCATTTATAAGAAATTAGGTTGTAGAAGGCAAAGAAGAAAGATAGGAAGAATTATAAATATTAATTTTCTCATATATTAGAAATGCATAGATTTAAAAATAAGAAATAAAAGAAAGTTGTAGAATATTTTGAAATCATTGAAAACCAATGCTAAAAACAAAATAAAAGAAATGTAAGCCAAACAGTAAGAGATGCAAAAAGATACAAATAAAACATTACTAATAAAAAATAGAAGAAATATCGTTTATAATCACAAAAGTAAATAAACAAGGCCATTCAAAAGGAACTTGGTAAATAACTTTTGGAATATCCACACAATGGAAGATTATAGAATTATTTAGGAAATAAGCTAATGTTTTTTTGGAAACAACTCCCAAAGTTTGTGGAAAAGAAGAAAACAAAGCAAAATGTCAAATACTGTAAACAGAATTTTTTCATTTGTGTAAAAAAAAATGGTATTTAGTGTACACACAACAAATATTTGAATAGGCCAGACATATTTCTGAAGTTATGCAGAAGACAGTGTAAATGGTGATACTTCATTTTTGTGTAGAAGAATGGTATAGAGTTGAAGAGAACTTACTTTCCTTTTTGTTTCCTTTTCTACACTTAATAGTACTTTAAAAAATAAAATAAAACCAGTTAGTTCAAGAAAATACATACTTTTTCACATGCATATGTATACATATGCAAAATTACATACTCCTAGAATCTGATTGATGTGTGTGTATATGAGTGTGTGTATATTCAAGGAAGCATCACAAACTAAAAAAGTAAACAAATTAGTCAATAAATGTTGCTGGATTGTACCAGTTTACACTCCCACGAACAGTGTAGAAATGTTCCCATTTCCACACATTCTCTCCAGCATCTGTTGTTCTTTGAGTTATTGTTGATGGCCGGCCTGACTGGAATTAGGTGGTATCTCAGTGTGGTTTAATTTGCATTTCTTTAATAATTGATGAGGCTGCACACTTTTTTGTGTTTCTATTGGTTGTTCCTATGTCTCCTTTTGAGAAGTGTCTATTCATATCTTTTGCCCACTTTTTAAAAGGGCTGGTTTTTTTTTTTCTTTTCTGCACACTTGAGTTCCTTGTAGATCCTAGATGTTAGGTCTTTATTAGATACACAGTTGGCAAGTACTTTTTCTCATTCTGTGGGCTGTCTCCCTGCTTTCTTGATAGTTTGTTTTGCTTTGCAGAAGATTTTCAGTTGGTGAGGTACCACTTGTCAATCTTATCTCTTATGGAAGTGTAAACCAGTACAACCTCTGTGTGGCAATTCTTAAAAGGTCCAAAAATTGACCTTTTATATGACTCAGAAATCCCCTTTCTGGGAATATACCCAGAGGAGCTCAAATCACTCTCTGAAAAATATACCTGCACACATATGTTTATTGCAACATTATTCATAATAGCAAAAACATGGAACCAACCATGCTTCCTATCAAAAGAGGACTGGATTTTTAAAATGTGGTACATATATATATGATAGAATATTACACAGACATAAAGAAGAAATTATGAACTTCACAGCAACTTGGATGGATTTAGACTCTGTAATGCTCAGTGATCTATTATAGGCTGGTGGCTCACACCAGTAATGCCAGAACTTTGGGAGGCCAAGGCAGGAGGATCACTTGAGGACAGGAGTTTGAGATCAGCCTTGGCAAGAAAGCAAGACCTGTCTATACAAAAAAATATAAAAATTAGCCAGATGTAGTGGTATATGCCTGCAGTTCCAGCTACATTGGAGGCTGAAGCAAGAGGATCGCTTGAGCTCAGGAGTTTATGCAGTGAGTCGATTGTGCCACTGCGCTTCAGCCTGGATGACAGAGTGAAATCCTGTAAATAAAAAATAAAAAAAACTAGAAGGGTCTGTAAAGTAAAATGTAATTGATGATATTCAATTGGGAAAGTATTTTCTGAACATTATAAAAAGGCAATAAAAAATAAAGAAGTGTCTGCAACATGCTGGCAGTCAAAGGGGATAATTGATATTATTAATACTTGTAAAACAGCACTTATTAGCCTATAAGAGAAACATACTCTCATATGAAAGGAAAATAGTCAAGAAAATAATAAATATAGATAATTCTATAGATTTTTTTTTGAGCACCAACTTGTGGTGCTAGGCTTTGGGACTTTAGAGTTGAACTAAGAGCTGTCATGGAGTTTATAGCCTAGTGGAGGAAGTACATTCTAGAATTAGGTGAATTCTCATAATTAATTGGCCAAAATTGATTGACCTCATAATTATAAAAGGAGTCACAACTGGTAACTTTCTTTGACAGTCATTTAAAGCATTTTGAAGCCAGCTGTTACTCATAGCCAATTAGGATGCATTTTAAAACAATATCAATGTATATAGCAATATCAATGTATCCCTCAGTCTATGCTACCTGCTAAGCAGTAGAAGTGCATTAATTCATTTAGTCCTGACTACTATAGGAGATTGCTTTTATTATTTTCTCCATTTTGCAAATGGAAAAACGAAGGGGCTTTGAGAGATTAAGCAATTTGTCCAAACTCTCCCTTTTGGTAAAAGGCATGCTTTAAATCCTCCTTAACCCCAAAATTTGTGTAAAATGGTGACAATATTTGCAGAGAGCAAAACTGGTCAGAAACATATATCTACTAGGTCAGATAATGTGCTCCAAAGACACGAGCTAGTTCTCTACAAAACATAAATTGTTGATTGTGTAGTACAGACAAGATTAATTTACATATTTCTTGACTTTTTGTAATAAATTTTCACTTTAAAAATACATATATAGGATGCATCCATTTTTGTTGGTTTCGTTTTGCCTCTGTTGGTCATTGCTGCTGCAGTTTGATTAAATGATACAATTGCCCTTGAACTCTTTCTATATTACAAGGCAGCAGAGCAGGAAGAAACATATGGCATCAGTGCCATGGCAGCACAATTTCAGGCCTCCTCAAGAATTTATGTGGCCATGGTCGTGATTTGCTATCAACAATTTCACGACTTCTAATTCAGAGCAGTGGATTCATGGCCTTAAAATGTAAACCTGTCGCTCAGCCAGGCAACCACTCTTGTATTCTGAGCCATCCGGCTTTTCAGTACGTGGCATCTGTGTGTTTCCTTCTCATGACCACCGCACTCAGGAGAATTTGGACCAGCTCAACACTCAAGGACAATTGGACAGGCATTTGCTCTGTAAATTGCATGCAGCATGATTATTAGAATAATGGACTTTGTAAGAAGAAAACAGAAGAGGGCTTTATGTGTGCACGCATGTGTGTACAGGCACACTTTCCATGCACAAAACAGGAAACTGTTCATTTTATGATCATTAACAAAACCTTGTAGTCAATGTTTGACCAAATGATGACTTTCACAGTTGCAAATATGTGCATTTGAAAAATAAAATTTCACCACAATATTGTAGTATTTGCATTGGGATTTCTTCTCAGTTAAAATTTGACGTGCCCACAATTCCCATGACTATATGACACCTCTTTCTCGTTTGTTGAATTTATTTTTTCTGGACAGCTTTGCTGCAGTAATAGATTTTTAGTGTGTGACTCTACATTCTAGCAAATTTATAGTTGATTATCCTAAACTCATCCAGGACCAGTTTCCAGAGACAGTTTGCCATGACCTTGTGAAGCCAAACGCAGGACAATGAATTTTCTTTGCAAACTCACTAGACTTTTTTTTTTTTTGAGTTGGAGTCTCACTCTGTCACCCAGACTAGAGTGCAGTGGCCTCTCCTGGCCACTGCAGCCTCGACCTCCTTCCGCCACAGCCTTCCAAGTAGCTGGAACTATAGGCACACGCTACCACACCCGGCTAATTTTTGATTTGTTGTAGAGATGAGGTCTCACCAAGTTGTCCAGGCGGGTCTCGAACCCGCGGGCTCAGGCAATCCACTCACCTCAGCCTCCCAAAGCGCTGGGATTACAGGTTGAGCCACCAAGCCCGGCCTAGACCTTTTATTATATTTGTATGGGAGGAAAAACGCACATTTAGAAATTAAAAACTATGTTGTCTCATGAAAAAGATACGGAGTCCTGCTTTAGATAATGCTATTTAACATATCAGTGACTTCTCTTTTTCTTGAACTTGCTCTACTCTCACTTAAATCCTGATAGAATGTGTCATTGCACTTATTTTCTATTACAGCATCTGTGTATAACTTGGTGTAATGTATCTTGGTTTTAGAGATGGCCCTTTAGCATCAATTCTGTTGTTAATCATCTGCTGAATTTCTTTGTGCCCTTAGACAATGGGCATCTTGCTGTCACTAAAAGGCAGGGGTTTCTGCTATGATGGCATAACCGTAACCAAACTCCTTCTTCTTTGCCTGGCCCTATGACTGCTCCACTCACTGTCCTAGACCAGGATGTTACTTGATAAGCAAATGAAGAGTTTTCCCACAGGCATGTTCTCACAGGCTATGGTAAGAAAACGCAAAAGGAAAATGACACACACCCTGCTTTTGAGTAAGAACCTGAGGGAACACCAGTACTGATATTATTCAAACCCCATCGAACATAAGAAAAGACAGATTGTTGAAGACAGTCATCAGGAAATTCCAGATACTGTGCTCCATCAATCCAAATGCAGTAGCTTTTGACCATGAACATTGACACTCACTGTAACAGACTGTTAAAGATCCCTCAAAGTCTTCCTCACCCACAGGCTAAGCACCAAGGGCGTTAGCAGGACACACGAAGGTATATGCGGGGTTCAACTCTAACTTAATTTCTGGTCACTTCTTAACCTTTTGTGTAAATTCTTCAGAGAACCCACATATCCCAAGGTGTTTCCACTTCTGGATCTCTGTTTAGGATCTCCCTTCTGCCCGGAATCCCTCTTTCCTCTCTTCCCTTGGCTAACATCAAGTACTGTAACATGTATCCTCCCAGAAGACTGTCTTTATGTCTCTTTGCTTCCATAATGTCTTGCACATGGTCTCTCGTTCCAGTGAGGTTAATTTCTTATCATTGCCTATTCATTTGTGTATTTCCTTGAAGTACTGTGAGGTCCCCAAAGTCAGACACTGTGTATTATTCATCTCCATATTCTGATGTCCTGCATAGTCTCTGGTATATACAAGGTGATTAATAAATATGAGTTAATCAATATGGATTAATAAATATGAGTCCTATGTCCTCACCTGTTCAATGTGTATACCACCCACCCCATAGAGTTGTGACAATTAAATATGAAAACGCCAGGAAAGTTGCTTAATCAAGCTTCTAACATATAAAGATTAAATGAATGTTAAGTACTACTATTAACCAAATGATTAATGTGAAATTAACCCTTTGACTGCTAATATCCTTTATTTGGCAAGAGTTAAATTTTCAGAATTATTTATTATCTGTTCTTTTTGAGTATTTTTAGTGCACGTGTCTCCTTTTCAGGGTTTGTGTGTGTGTGTGTGTGTGTGTGTGTGTGTCTGTGTGTGTGTGTGTGTTGTGTTACTCTTTTATATGAATCATGTTTACCCTTACCTCAATTCCCTCCCTCTCTCTGTGAGAAGAAATAGTCAATAATTCAAGTATCCACTAATTCAAGGCTGAATAACTCGCACACATGTTGAGTCAGTAGGGACTACTATTTAGAACCATATCAGCAGATATCATCCTCTGTAGATATTTCAAAAATTGATGGACATGGCTGTTTTCACTATTCCAGATTACTGTATGTATCTATTACTCAAATTTGTTTCCATTCACAAATAAGCTTGATGTTATTCTTGGAAAAAAAAAAAACCACAAATCCAAATTTCTGTATACATAAGTTTTAGTGATTCTCATTCCCATCAAGATTTGGCAAGGGAAGGGGAGGTTTATGAATTGATGATAGGAGTAAATTATGCATAATCCCATAGGTCAGCAATGTCTTAAAGCATGTTAAAAACTAAAGGTCAAATCCCCAAAAGTCAAAGTTATTTACCAAGGGCAGCAATCTTACTTTACTTCTTTTAAGACCACAAACACGCTTATTTCCCAAAAGGTCCTGGAGATTTACTTGTACTGTAAGTAAAATTAAAAATAAAGTTAACTTTGGTACTCTACTAATTGCAGACCACCCTGGTGCTTGAAGCAGGGTGGTCTGCTCCTTGTGCCACAAACACTCCATGCCCATTTTCATTTTCTTGTTTTTACTCAGATTCTCCATCCTTTTACCTACTACTCCCTCAGTTGAAATTCTGAGCTCCACCATTATATTAGCTCTGAGACCTGGAAAATGTGGTCAACATTCTCTAAACCTCAATTTACTCATCTATAAAATGGGAACAAAAATAGTATCTATCTCAAATGGTTGCTATCATGATTAGGCAGTGATTTAATTTTTTAGCCCCTTTCTTGGCATTATATAGCATGTGCTTCATGGACAAATAAAAGCTCAGTTTACCCTACATCTTTCCCAGATACTTTCTTCCTTTACTGTGTCTATGGTATAGGTTCCATTCAGCACTTGATTATATATTAATCAAAAAAATACACACACACACACACACACACACACACACACACACACATATGTATACACCTTTGGCCACTGACATTTTGAACAACATGGGTTTTAACTGTGTGGGTCCACTTATGTATGGATTTTATTCCACCTCTTCCACCTGGAGACAGCAAAGTCAATCTCTCCTCTCCTCCTCCTTGGCTTATTCAACATGAAGATGACGAGGATGAAGAACTTTATGATGATCCACTTTCACTTAACAAATAAATATATTGTCTCTTCCTTATGATTTTCTTAATAACATTTTATTTTTTCTAGCTGACTTATTGTAAGGATATAGTATATAATATATATGTATAACATACAAAATATGTGTTAACCAACTGCTTATGTTATCTGTAAGACTTCTGATAACCAGTAGGCTATTGGTATTTAAAGTTTTGCAGTGTTAAAAGTTATATCCAGATTTTTTACTACACGAGGGGTCGCTGCCTCTAATTTCTGCATTGTCTGTTTAAGGGTCAGTTTGTACATTCTTTGCACGATGGTATGTGCCAGTACTCTGTGCTTTGGGGCACACAAGAGAACTGTTTTACCCCATCCTTTTTGCAGTTTGAGTAGGGGAAGCCCATTTAAGTAGTTCTGGTCAATAAGTTGTTGACAGAAGTGACATATCACTTTCAGGCTACAACATTTAATTGCTGGTGAGCTAGAGCTCTTTCCCCAGCCCCAATTTTTAATCCAGGAAGCATTTGTTGAGACAAGGCCCTCCATCAGCCTAGATTCTGAGTGACTGTGATAAGCAGAATCTATACTACTAAACAATAAAATGGATAAAATACTGATAACATGCGTTAACACAGATGAGTCACAAAAGCATGTTAAAGTGAAGGAAGCTAGGTAGAAAAAGGTATATTCTATATTGTGACATTTATATAAAATTGTAGAACAGACAAAACTAATCTGTAGTGATAGAACTCTACAGTGGCAAATAAGTGGTTGCATAGGGTAGAGGATGAGGGGCATAACAGGACAACCAGGAACATTTTTTGAGTGATGGAAATGATGGCTGTATAAATTATAACTCATTAGACTGTATTTTTTTGGGGGGAGGGGGTTGACTTGGAGTCTCACTCTGTAGCCCAGGTTGGAGTGCAGTCATGCTCACGGTTACCCCAGCATCAACCTGCTGGGATTAGGTGATCCTTCCACCTCAACACCTCAACCTTCCAAGTAGCCAGAACCACAGGCAGGCACTACCACATCCAGCTAATGTTTTCATTTATTTATTTATTTATTTTTTGAGTTGGAGTCTCTCTCTGTCGTCCAGACTGGTGTGGAGTGGCCACTCCTGGCCACCACAGCCTCGACTGCTGGGCTCCAACGATCCTTCCGCCTCAGCCTTCCGAGTAGCCGGAATTACAGGCATGCGCTACCACACCCAGCTGATTTTTTGATTTACTGTAGAGATGAAGTCTTGCTGCCCAGGCGAGTCTCGAACCAGCGGGCTCAGGCAATCCACTCACCTCAGCTTCCCAAAGGCGTGGGATTACAGGCTGAGCCACCGAGCCCGGCTACTTTTTTTTAATTGTAGGGATGAGGTCTCGCCAAGTTGCCCAGGCTGGTCTCAAACCCATGGGCTCAGGCAATGCTCTCACCTCGGCCTCCCAAAGGGCTGGGATTATAGGCTTGAGCCACTGCACCAGGCCCAGACTGTATTTTAAAATAAGTACAGTTCATTGTGTGTGAATTATACTTCAATAAAGTTAATTTAAAAGAAAACATGACAAAACAAAACAAGCATAATTTCCCTGATTTATAATTTAATAAGAAATAAAATCTTGTTGTTTTAAGTTTCTGAGTCTGGAGATGAGGGTTGTTTGTTACTGCTGCCTATCGTGACTAATATACAAATAACGATTTTATCTTCTTGACTAGAATGTAAACTCTTTATGGAGAAAGAGCAAAGTCTTACCTTCTTTGTATGCCACAATACTAATCACAGGCCTGGACACACAGTAAGCATCTTCTACTTGGGCCAACCTAATAATTTCAATACTACAGCTGAGATCCTAAATGAGAAATATTCCTAGGTGCCAATTTCTAGTCACTAAAGCAGAAATGTGTTAAACTAAATAGCAATACTGGGGTAATAGCAGCTGTAAAGAAAACTGACATAGGTTATGTGACTCAGGAAAACATGGATATACGATATTATTAATTGGGAAGGAAAGAAGGCTGAGGAGTGTTTGCAAAGGTAAGAATGTTTAGACATCATTTCGTGAAATCAACTAGTTATGAGGCCATATGCCCAAGAAAATGACCATTTGCTTGTTCTCCCAATGATATTTCCGATACCTTTCCGTATACCTACAAAATAACTGTGTTCAGCCTGGGTGACAGAGTGAGACTCTGACTCAAAAAATAAAAATAAAAAATAAAAGAATGGGGACTGGGGGTGGGATTGGTAGTTGAGGGAAACTGCCAGGGTAGGGAGATGCAAAAATAATAATAATAATTTTGCTGGGCTCAAAGAGATGATGGGTTTCCAGGAAAAAAAAAATCACATGACAATTATGGACAATGTAGAGCAGTTCTAATAACTCAGAGAGCAATTCATTTTGTTTTGTGAGGTTGTGTGCTAATGGTAAACCTGGAAATATATAAATGTACTTAACACAAACTCTGAATGGGGATGTGTCATACACCAAGACTTAGCAGGGGGATTTCAAACATCTACAAACAAGATAATAGAAGACTGACAGTCAGATGAGAGGCAAATGAGGATCATCCAAATATGTTTCAAATTTTACAAAAAGGAACTCACATAAATAAGGTTCCCCTCCAAAGGTTCCCATTCTTAGCTGACAATCAGAATTAAGAGGCACTTTTGTCTACTTTTTATTTTTTAGAGACAGGGTCTTGTTCTGTCACCCAGTTTGGACTAATCATAGCTTGCTGCAGCCTGGAATTCTGGGCTCAAGCGAGTCTTCTCCTGCCTCAGCCTCCCAGGTAGCTAGAACTATAGATATGCTCCACCATGCCCAGCTAAGTTTTTTGTTTTTGTTTTTGTTTTCTTGTCTGTTTTTAGAAATGGGATCTCACTATGTTGCTCAAACTGATCTTGAACTTCTGGGCTCAAACAATCCTCCTGCCTCAACCTCTGGGTAGCTAGGACTATAAGCATGCTCCATCATGTCCAGCTAAGATTTTTTGTACTGTTTTGTTTATTTTCTTGTTTATTCTTAGAAATGGAGTCTATGTTGCCTGGGCTGGTCTTAAACTTCTGGTTTCAAGCAATTCCCCTGTATAGGCACATTTTTAAGAATGCAGATTTCCAGGCAACATCTCTGACTGACTTAGAGTCTCCTGGGATAAGATGTAGCTGAGACTACATGGTATTAATAATATTGCCAATTAAGTTTGATAATTACTCTGGTCTTGAGACCTCAACTCAGCTCTATTTCCCTTAAACAAGAATCATTCAGTCTGCTCTGGGGATGTTCTGGGTCCCAGGGAGAAAAGGTGCTGTCGGTCCTATGAAGAAAGGCACCTGGAAACCTGGGAGAATGAGGAGAGACATGGGTATGAACTGTTCCAAATTTCCCTCTTCCCATTGAAGATCCAAGAACTAAAAGGAAGTGGGGGCTCCAAGGAAACCCAAGTGGTCCCCAGCTTAGGTTTTAATTACACAATTCTACTGCCAGGTGTTGTCCTGAGGGACAGAGCCTCTGTGCAGTTACTGACAAACCCGAGAAGCATTCCTGGGAGTCTTTCAGCCTTCGTGTTGTCATTTTACCTGCATCAAGCGAAAGTTCAAGGCAATGTAAATAATGTATACCTTTTCTTTAAAAAAATCAGTATAAATATTTCATAGACTGTACAGTAAATAATAAATACATTTGAAAAAAACCATATAAATATTTGATAGTTTGCAGAGCAACTGTTAAGCCTGGAATTACATATGAATGTTCAAAAATCCAATAAGCCCCAAATTACATCCAAATGGTTAAAGCATGACCGAACGTAGTCACGGGTGCAGTTTTTAAAATCACTGTGTTTGTTTCTTCACCAGGAGAGTGTTAAATCAAGATGTCACAGGCTGTAACAGCCTGCTTGTGAATCATCTGAAATTTTGGTAACTCCCAAGTGCTTATGCCTTCTGATAATACTTGGCTTGCATCTTAAAATAATAAAAACGCCCTCTGCCTATGAGAGAAATGTGGGAATACCATGCTATGCGGTTGCTGCTTCTTAATGCAAAGAATTTCCAATCCTGCAATGGTTGCTCCCACAGAAAAACTGAAGAATAAACATCAAATGTTTCTTGCAAACCGAACAGGTAAAATTTTCTCACACTCATCAGTGAATCAAATTTTGAGCAGAAAGCTTCAACCAGTTCAATGTTTTTTGAGGTTATCAGAGACTTGTTTCATATTCATAAAATGATCAATCCACCCTGCTGCTGACTCCTGGTCCCTAATCTGTTCTGTTTCTGTATTTCCCTACTTTTCCATAATTATATAAAATGGCCCGTACAAGTTCATCTGTGTCCTCCATTTCTATTAATTCCTGCCATGTACGCCCTTTGAGACTCAACCCTAGTAGTATTCCCTTGGGAGATCATTCTCACTGAACCTTGCATCTGCCTCTATTGTAGGATGTATCCTAGAGAATTCAAATCGTTTTTTATATTATTTATTCACTGAATAGCATAAATAATTTATTCATTTTATCCCAGAACCTAGAAGAATGCATGGCACACAAACAACTTCATAAATAGTTGTTGAATGAATGAATGAATGAATGCCTACCCAGTGACCAAGGACACTATCTTTATACATCATGTCCTCAGAGCCTCACACAGCATAGGTGTCCAAAAGGTATGTTGAGACCTAGCCAGGTAATGTGTCTGTGTGTGGTGAAGGCATACACACAAAGATAAAAAAGAAGAGGAAGAGAAGAGAGAAGAAACAGAGGAGGTGCCAAACTACAGCTTTACTCTTCTCATTGAAACATATCCCAGGGAAAGCTTAATAGACACAAGACTTAACCAATTTATGGGGGTGTATGGCAGGGGAATGAAGAGTATATATTTTTGAAAGTAATCCCCATAAGTTTAAAAATTTAAAAGTTCCAGACAAACTCTAAGTCCATCCAGGTTGCTGTGAAGTTCATAATTTAGAGTCTATAATACTGAGTGATCTATCACAGAAACAAATAACTGGGTATCACATGTTCTCACTCATAAGCGGACCTTGAAAATTATCTTAATGCTATAAGAAAAGGATTGACAGTAGTGAGAGACTGCCAGGGGGTGAGAGGAGACACACAGGATTGGCAGTAGTGGGAATCTGCCGGGGGAGTGGGGGGGGCACACTTCATCAACAAGGGTACCTGCATAATAGACATTCATATATCTAACCCTGAATGGTATCCCACATCTTTAAAATAAAAAATAATAAAATAGAATAAAAATTTTAAAATAAAAGTTCTATGCAGCATGTATAGGGTATAAACTTCTAAGAAACTCAAAGCCACAGCCACATTTAGCACTTAGATGTTGCATCAAACCATCCTTGCATATTTGGTTAATTAAGGTCATTTTTTCATCTCCTTTTCCCCTTGGAGGAAGCAAAGGAGACTTAAAGGAAAAGTTCTAATGACTTGCCCAGAGGCACACACAAATGCAACAAGGAGTCCAGTGTCCTTGCCACAAATCTTAGAGCTCACTGCCCTAAAAAGGTTAAATGGGTAAATCTGGTCTTGAGATGCTCCAGCATCTATCAGGCAACAAAATTCTCAGAGTCTGAGTACCACCTTAGACATATGTTTCTTTTAGGGTTCTTTTGTTGCATGGAACAGTGACTGGAGTAGAAAAGGAATTTTGTGTAAGCATATGGAGAGTCAGAGGATAGAAAAGACGGCTGAATAGGCAGGAAGTCCCAGAAGAATGAACAATTCTTTCTGTCCTCCATGATTTCCTTCAAAATTCAAAGTCTCGATAGAGAGTCCAACGTGCTGGCCCCCTTGGCCATATTGGGGCGGTAGAAGGAAGGATGTGGTCCCTGTAAGGACTTTTCCACATCTCACCTAAGAGGGCAGAGCCCTCTTGACTCCACCCAATGAGTAATCCCCCCAAAGGGCATGGAGATGATGTCAGAAGGAAGGAATGAAGAAAGGGCTGCCAGAAGATAGCAAATGCTCTTTACCATGAAAGAAATTCAGCATAGGGGGAAATCCCTGGACATGAATCAGGGAAGAATCATGGAGCAGGTGGGACCTGAGGTTGGAGTGTTCCCAACACTTAATTAGATGGAGCAAGATGAAAACTCATGACTAATGCACAAAGAGGTGAGGCTAGGACAGTATATATTACTGTCAAATAAATGAAGGTTACCAAGCATAATAATAATAATAAGTACTTTTATTTTGAGTTGCAGTCTCACTCTGTCGCCCAGGCTGGAGTGTAGTGACCACCCCAGCGTTGACCTGCTGGGTTCCAGTGATCCTTCTGCTTCAACCTTCCAAGTAGCCAGAACTACAGGTGCATGCTACCACACCTGGCTAATTTTTGATTTATTGTAGAGACGAGGTCTCACCAAGGTGTCCGGGCTGGTCTTGGACCCGTGGGCTTAGGCAATCCACTAGCCTCGGCCTCCCAAAGTGCTGGGATTACAGGCTGAGCCACCGAGCCAGGCCTAATGAGTACTTTTTTTAAAAAAAAGAATTTACTTGATTGCCAGGCAAGAGAACATATGTCAGTGAGGAAGTCCACTGAATTAGCTGAGAGGTAAAAGGTGGGGGTTTTAAGGCTGAGTATCCCTTATCCAAAATGTTTGGGGCCATAAGTGTTTCAGATTTTGAATGTCTTGGGATTTTGGAATATTTGCATTAGACTTACTGGTTGAGCATACTAAATTAAAATCCCAAATCCTAAATACTCCAATGAGCACTTCCTTTGAGCATCATATCAGTGCCCAAAATGTTTGGGATTCTGGAGCATTTCAGATTTGGGATTTTCAGATTTGGGATGCTCATCCTGTACTAGGAAATGGGTTGATAGTGTTATGTCAAACTAGCTCTCTGGACAGTGCAGAACAAGCTGATAGATCTTTGCAGTGTACACGAGTTTTCCAAGTCTCCTATTTTTTGTAGATAAAGAAGGTTTTCAGTTAGGTTCAGCAAGGACTGGTATAAGGGAGTCACTCAGGTTCATAGTTACTTATTAGTTCATTGTAATAAAACACAGCATTCAGTTTTGATAACTCCTGAGTAAATATTTTCTTTTTAGACTACTTGGCTAAGTTTAAATCTCATACTGTAATAATAAAGCTTTATATGTGCATAACACCTTAACGTTTGCCAATTCTTTCACAAATGTTAAGACAATTGAGTTTCACAAAACTTATATGCCTTATCTATGACCTCTGTTTCTATTTTCATTTTACAGAAAAGAGCCAAGTTCAGAGAGGTAAATGACTTGCCCAGGATAATATCCAAGGTCAGCCAATTGACTTTGTATTTCTTTTTCCAAGTCATGTTTAATAAAGAGGCAGAAAAATGCTGCACCACACATAAATTATAGTAATCCACACTTTCCTAAGGTGCAGACCGAACTAAATAACAAAATAAACATTTATATATATTTTAAGGGTAATGATAAAATTCCTCTAATTAAAAAAACAATCGTAACAACAGCTCTTTCAATGAGAGAAAGCTCCATGGAGAACATGTGTCATCAGTTCACAAATATTTATTCAGTGCTTTACTTTGGGCAAAGTCTCCTCCAAGACAAGCCGGGGCCTGTGGCTGTGAGCCTGTGAAAGCCATGAGAGTTGGAATGAATGGAGAAATAAGAAAAAAAAATGACTGGCCTGTGACGGGAGTTCTAAGTGTGAGAAGTCCCAAGGACTTCATCAAGAGCAAAGATGCAAACTAGAAGGAAGTAGGCGATTAAACCAAAGCCTCTCTGAAGAAAAGCAGGAAGCAATCAGAGAATAACAAGACTGAAGTGAGAGACTCCAAGCAGAACAGTGGGGAAGAGACTTTAGGGGGTAGGGAGTTTCCCAGAGGCTTGTTGCAAAGCACCAAAAGTCTTATCCCAGAGCAGATAAGGGGGAATAGACTGAGTAGGCTCCCAGATCCCTGTGACAAGGAGACATAAGAAAGCCCAAGAAATAACCTTCCTTGAAGAGCTCTGAATCAAGCTGAAAAGATAAAACATAAACATTTGAAGATACAGTTAATAACACAGGACAAGAAACAAATAACAAACAAAAGAAGTCAATGGGAGACACAGAAGATCAGGGAAGGAAGAAACCATTCTAGGTCAGGTTTCTGATAATTCCATCCAGGAATGACACAGACCTTGAGAAATGTGCTTGTGGTCCATATTTCTTGCCAATTTGCTTTGAAATGCGACCCCAGACTTAAAACTCACTTCTCCATTTATCACTCTTGGGAGGCATGGGCCTTGCTCCTTTTATTTATTTTTTCTATTTCTACACTGAATGATCTCTGAAAGCCAGTCAAAGTATCAGATCAGTATGCCTGCATTGTATTGAATTTCAACAGACTTATATTGAGGGCCTGTGCTCTGTGCTTGGCACTGTACAATGTGCTAGACTTATGGAAATTAGGCACAGGTCCCTATCCTCAAGAAACCTGGAGCTATCCAGGAAATACAGACATATACACAAAAATTTATGTGAAAAGGTCCATAAAAGAAATTGGTACAAAAGCTAAGAGCAATGAATTCTATCAATAAGAGGAAATTTTTTTCCATTTATTCAACAAATTTTTGAGTGTTGACCAAAACTCTCAGCACTGTGATGAACACTGGGAATCACTTACTAATAAGTCATAATGCATCCTTTGAATTGCTTATATTTTAACTTGGGGAAGAAATCCATCTGAGTGAGAACCAAGAAAAAACATTTTGATCATCCTGAGACTTCAGTCCCAAAAGGATAAAAAGTTGTTGCAGAATGGATCTAATTTGGTATTATTGTGACAAAAGACTTCTTAATATATGACCATAAATGGCCTCCTTAGGAATTTGCCATGAGCAAAAGTAACAATCCCAAATGCCTACCATTTAAACAAGAATTCCTGTGGTACACATCAAAACACTTATCACAGCAGGAACATTGTATGCATGGGCAGAGATAGGGCCCAACTCAGAGTGGCATTAGCCATGCTTTGCACCACTCATATGCATTCTGGTGCAGGCAAGGGAAAGCCAACTTGAGGGTCTGTAGTTCCTCACCCTGAAAACTACTCCAGGTTCTTGGCCTGTGCCAGACTCCCAGAGTTTCTAAAGAACTGGATGATCACCACACAGAGACATCTCTGGCTAAAGGGTTGTTGGGAAGATTACATGAATTAATAAATCACAAGTTTAGAACTGTCTGCTACAAAGGAAGTATCATGTAATAGTTATTGTTATTAATTATTATTGCTATTATTCAGTAGTCAGTACAAATACGTCAAGCAATTGCTTTTCAAATTACTAGCAAGCAAGGAGAGAATGTGTAATTGACTGCAAAATTCCCAATTTTTTTTTAACTCAGAGTCATGTTCATCTTCCTGGTTATAACAACAGAGTGGTCATGCCCTTTTAGTTATTGGGAATGGCCTATGCCATGTGTGTATATGTTTGTGCATGTTTATATGTGTGTATGCATGTTTGTGTATATGTGTGCCAATTATTTAAAGCAGGCTTAGAGACAACCATAAAAGCAGACTTCAAGCATCTTTTTAAGTACTATGGACAATTTTTTGTTGTTGTTTTCTCTAAAATATATATCAAGGAATTCACCTCTTCATTTCTCCCATCTGTCTTATCTCATCTGAGTCTTCCATGTTCACCTCCATTCTAAAACTCTAAAATGAGAACAATATTTTAGGTACATCTTCTGATATCTTTCCCTTTTCCATAATCTCACCCCCCCATAAAAAAAAAAAACACTATCTCATTATTATTGTCTAAGGAAGAGGAGGGCATTAACCTCTAGTGCAAGTGAAGGGGCAGTTCCTATCAGACGCAAAGGGAAAAAACAACCTGAGAGGAAGAAAAAGGGAGAAGCAAGAGGGCAGAGTCAGGTGTTTTTGTCTTCCTTCTACTCCGGGGTTAAACCTTGGGATGAGAAGAAAGTAGTGGAAGCTCCCAGTTTGGGTGATCCATAAAGGGAAGGGGGCCTGCTTCTTGCTTTTCAAGGTGCACACTACAGAAAACATCAACTTCCTTGAGAAGATACAATTTGGGCATGCAGCCAAAAGGGTAAGGACAATATCCAGGCAGCTCTTCCTGGCCAAGTATAACAACTGGCAGCCCAGAAATCTCAGCGAGTCTTGTCACCAAGGAGTGTTATGGAGACTGGTGGCCAGCAAGGAATTATTGAGACCATCGAAAACCAAAGCATGGACTGTGGTCTTCAAAAACAGAAGGCAACATTATGCCTCCAGGTAATGTGAGTCCAACTACACTCATCAAGCCCTAGCACAGTCCCTAGCCAGTGACCAGAAAAGACAAAGGACCACTCAGAGGAATCTAGCAAGAACCCAGCATAATCTATCACCCAGCAACTGACCTCCATAGCTCATACAAACTTCTTCTTGTACTGTGTGCCATAGGAAAAAAAGGGAAATAAAGAAGATCTCTTAAATGGAAGAATAATTTCTCTGATTGGGAGTTTGAACTTTTAACTGCCTAATGAATAGAAAGAAATAAGTAGAAATGTCACCAAATGAGTCATCTGTAATTGATGAGATAAGTCCCTTATTCCACCTTCAACAAAACCAAGAAATTCAGAGCAAGATGAGGCTCACTATGGAAAATAAAGTTTCACGTTCTTAGAAATCTGGTTAAAAGACTACATGTAGATAGCTCATAGTTATGGTGACAGGGTTTTCAGATATTCTGGAACAGGCCATGTTATTCATAAATAGTTTGCCCCATTGTCCTCATAATATTTATTTTCATTTAGAAAACAAGATATTATTCAAACAGTATAATTATTTCAGAAGTGGTTACATTTTTTAAGGAAAGAATCATCATGCTTCTCTCAACTATTAGGAAATATTGCTAAACATGTAAAAAACATATAATGTAGACTTTTCATAGCAAGTGAAACTTCTCTTCCAACAAAAGGTTTCTCCCACTTGCTCCGGAAAAAGGATGTTTTTATTTTGTCCTTCTTTTAAATAAGAAGAGAATTTGCTACACTGCGTAGATACTATCCCAACTTATGAAGGAAGGTAAGTGCCCAGTATAAGGCAAAGGAAACCAGAAAGAAAGAAAATTATTACAGGATTGAAAAACCAAAATGCCCACAGAGGTAGGAGAGCAGCATTGGTTTTAAAATGGAATTCAGAATACAAAGAAGTATATTAAAGAACCTCATTTTTTTAACCAGGTAAAGACTACATGAGCCATGCTTCTCTCTCCTCAAATTTCTTCCCAAATCCCAGAGAAATCTGGCTTTTCCCCAGGTTGGTACTAAGAATACTTTACAATAGTGTACAACTTTAGAGATGAAAGAAAAAATAAACAGCCTTCTGTTTACCTTAGATTAGCATGAGGACCTGAAATTATCATTGCAAAAGAAAAGAAAATATGACAGAAGATAATTTTCTCTCTTAATTAAAAAATGTAAAACAAAGAAATATTTTTAACGATACTTTACAATTTTGATGAGGTTTCAGTGAAGCAAGTACACTAACTGCTAGTAGCCTACAACCTTTTGGTAAGCAATAGGATAAAATATAATGAGTGCCATAGAGGTGCCCCTAGTCTCTAAGAAAAAACATTACTATCCAAATTCTGAAATTAACCTAAAAAAATAGTTATGGGCCGGGCTCAGTGGCTCAGTCTGTAATCCTAGCACTTTGGAAGGTCAAGACAAATGGATTACCTGAGCCCACGGTTTTGAGACCAGCCCGGGCAACTTGGCGAGACCTCGTCTCTACAATAAATTTTTAAAATTCCCCTGGCGTGTACCTGTGGTTCCAGCTACTTGGAAGGCTGAGGAGGAAGGATCTCCTGAGCCCAGCAGGTCGACGCTGGGGTGACCGTGAACATGCCACTGCACTCCAGCCTGGGTGACAGAGTGAGACTCCTACTCAAAAAAAATAATAATAATTATATGTACAAAAATATTTACTGTAGTCTTTTCTATACCGTCAAACCAAATTAAAAAAAACTCAAAAAGCGGAAAAAACAAAATGTCCAAAATAGTTTTATAATATATTTGTATAATGCAATATTCTACCTCCTTGAAATTACTTATAATGCAAACTGTATGAAAATATGGGCCTATATTTATTATATTTATAATGTTAAATGGAAAAATAAAATACTAATATATATCTACCCTCTGTCAAAAGATGTGGAATGTTTGCCTGCAATATGAAAATAATAAATATAGTTTTATTTTTGCATATTGAAGTTCCTTTGCTTTCTTATTTTAAAACTTCTAAATATCATTTTTGTTACTTTAATAAGTAAACTGTCTCTTCAAGTGTGTATTTTTTAAGTACATTCAAAAAGCTATGGGCTCTAATATATATCCAGATGGCAAAATTATAATGTATTTAAGGAATTCTCTTTCAAAGGTAGGCAATTTAGAGATTAAAAAAGGAAGAGATGTAAAATGGTTGGCGTGAAGAGCATTGTCTGGAAGAAGCCTGTCTCACTAGTGACTGTTTCTTGACATGGGGAAGCCAGGTAATAGAATATTTGTATTTGTTTCAGTTTTTCCTTTCTGAAGCTTTCTCTCTTTTAACTATAGAAGGTGAGTGATTTAAAAAATAAAAATAAAAAAGCCCTCACTGGTTAACTGCTCTATGGAACTGACTGCCAAATCTGAGTAGAAAAGAAAATCGCTGCTTTGACCAGAGTTTGCAACTAAATAGCATTCTCACACCTAAGAAATTAATGCCCCCACCAAAATTATCCACAGGAGCTTTTAAAAGCAGAGCTAAAAGTAGCTTGTGGGTAGCCATGCATTGGACAGAGCCCAGTATTTGAAGGTTAAAGTGTTTTCTAAGGAGAAGATGGACACTAAACTCAATTAAGCAGAGATGGATAGTAAATTGAATTTAGTGCTCAAAGGTACATTATACTTGGGAGTTTTACTTCTTTAAGTAGTCAGCACGGTAGAGCAGAAAAAGCACTAAACCAGGTATCGAAAGACTGGGTGCTAATCACGGCTCTGCCACTGACTATTTCATGGTCTCAGAGAGGAAAAATCACAGCTTTGCTTGTGTTTGTTCTGTTTCATCTGAAAATGGAAGGAACTAGGTTAGATTGCCAAAGTCTTCTCAGGACAGATCCATTCCTAGTGGGGCTGCTTAGGAGGCTAGTACTAGATGTCTGGAAGGTTGTAGATCAAGAAGGGTTGTTGTCATTGAATGAACATTTCACAAAGATTAGATCTCTGCTGTTGATATTCTCCAGCCCATGTCCACCAGGCATGCACCTGTAATCAATGAAGTCAGGCGTATTGGCTCATAACAATGAGGGGAGGCACCACACTATGGAGAGCCACGGGATGGCATCTCAGTGAGGTTTTAGAATGACCTTGCATTAAGAATTGGGATTGGCAGATAATCTAAAGAAAGACTCAGGAAGTACTGTTTTGTTTTGAATCAGATACCATCAGAAAGCAGGGCAATTCTATCTTTGGATATCATAATTCTTTTTTTCTAATAGACAGGAGAAACAGAGTGAGATGGAGTTTTTGTTTTTGATTCTGTTCAGACATGTTTACAGAGTGGTTTTGTTTTTCTCTTGTTCTATCCAAGATCAGAGGTAGATATTGTCTGATATTGCTATTCTGTGAAATTGTTTATGTCCAACTGAACTCCATGGTCTAGCTGTTACCACCAGACAGCCCCAAGCAGACAGCAGTGAGGGGCTGCACTTCTCTTTCTCACCTTGAAGAAAATAATTAACTCCAAGAGTAAGTAATTAGCTCAGAAACCAGAAAAGGAGGCCCCAGGCTGGAAATTATTGAAAAGCAGTCAATCCATAAAGCTGAAGTTGTAGGAAAATGAGCCAGAAAACAAGTAAAAGGTATTGACTTAGGGAAAAAGAAAAGACAGATGTATGAGCAGGTGACACAGGATAGCTGGAGAACTGACTCCTAGAATATAGAACCTCCACAAGGCAGCACAGGACCCGCAGAGTTCATTGCTGAGGCAGATTTTTAAAAGGATTAAGCTTTGTCAGACTTAGTAATATCTCAGGTAATATCTCAGGCTCTATTATTCTATGAAAGCTTGCTCCAAATGGTATTTTTTCTTAAACACAAAATTGATTTGTATCTGAATAACAGAATGTTGGTCTGTTTTAATAGTTGATCTTTTTAAAGAAAATTTAAGCTCTCAATTGTCTATGCCTCATCAAAGGGACTACTATTTACCCTTTGAATGCTGTCAAGAATATAGAAATAATATTTAAGAGGAAATAAGCTTATACAAGTGAGATGCATTTCATATTATATAGAACCTTCTTGGTTTCAGAGAATAATTTCCATTTCCCAAATAGTGTATCTGCTCATAACAGAGCGAGTACTCAGAATTTTTGTATCAGATATCACAAAACAGTTCAGCCAGTGCAGCTCTACTTAGTGATGCTATAATTCAAAGTCTGTGATGGTTAATTGGTTACACATTCTGGTAAGCATCTGTAAGAGAAGAAAAGTGTTTAAACAGCACATGCAGAGGCACAAATCCTCTCCACCACACATCTCTGGGTTTCCTGGAGCATATGCCTAGAATACAGTCACATTAGACACCACACAGGGCTATCAGTATCCTAGGAAGTCCCAAAACAATTTTTGGAAGCTGCAGCAGTATTCATGGGCTGCAAAATGACAGAACAGAGATGGGTGTTAGTTCCAGTAATTAACTTTGTAGCATTGGGGCAGGAAACCCCCTGCTGCGGGCATCAATAACTCTATTCCTCAAGGGGACGTCTTGCTGGTGCCTGGGTGGATCAATGACCTTTGGCAGATGGAGTGGTGTTTGAATATACAAAATCAGGAAAATAGAAACAATAAAAGAAAAGCAATTTGCTAAATGAAATCTACATAAGCTGAACTGCCTGTAACAGTTCATCAGAACCTATGAGGAACACCCAGAAGGTTTTTAACCACTTCCACAACTCCAACAAATCCTGAAAAACCCTCTTTTTCTCCTTGTGGTGAAAATATTTACCACAAGGAGTAAATAGAAATACACTTGGTCCCCGCCTACTTCAAGCATTGTTTCCTGTAGTTTTGTACCCACTATAATTTTTCCCCCTCTCAGGGGGAAACCTCCATAGGAACTTTTTGGACCAAATTTGGTGAAAAGAAGAAATCATGCAATTATATTATAAACCTGCTAGACTGTCTTAGGATTCGGGTTCTGCTGCTTGTCTTTGTATCTCAGTTCTGCTTGTGCCACCACATTCCTCAGTGATGGAAGCACTGAACTTGGAAAAATTGCCCAAGTTCATAGCAGCTTGGGGAGGGGTAATGTGGGGTTCTTGGAGGATACGTCTATACACTGCATGCTCCCACTCACAATCTGTAACCAAGGGTACACATATCCTCTGAGACTTCTATCTGGGTTACGGTTTGAGGCAGTGGTTCTCACACTTTGCTGCATGTTAAAATCACACCGGAAGACCTTTAAAAGCTCCCAATGTGAGGCCTCCCCTAAACGATTTGCATCAGATTTTCTGCTAGTGAATCCAGACATCCAGTACTTTTTAAGGCCCCTCAGATAATTCTAATGTGCCACCACGCTTGAGAGGTAATGATTTAAGGTTAAGGAAAACAAAATCCTTAGGTTTCAGTGAACACCTCACTCCTGTGATTTGGTTGAAATAAAGCCAAGCAAGCTCCCATGATATTTTAGGGCCAGCCAGCCCCAATAATTAGGAAGGTGATAAAAGAACCCTTTGCAGGTTGAATAGAAGTTCATCTACTGCTACGACTGGTTTGTGCAGGACGCCATACTCTGCCATGCGAGAGAGCAAGACCAAGTAAACCTTTCTTACCACGCCTCGAAAAGAGAACAAGCTGAGAGAAAATTCAGGAGGGGATCCCTCTGTGGCTCTCAGCACCCAAGTGGAAATGATTTCTACCTTCTTAAGTCACAACTGATCAAGGTTCATGAAACCTCCCTTGGGATATAAACAGAGTCCAGGGTCAGGACCTTATTTTCCAGTTTTTGTGGGCCCTTCCTGTGTTCACTCTGGTTTTTGCCTCTGTTTGCATGTTTTTCTTGGGTACCAGACATCTGTGAGCGATGTCATGGTGACAAACAAGCTTTAACTTCAGAGAACCAAGTGAGTAGATACAGCCAATGTGCAAAAATAGACAACTGAGATAGTCTCTGAAACCCAAAGAAAATTTTGTCATGCACAGCCACCAGCTGGTAAGATTCAATTCAGAGTTATCTACTGTGTTCAATACTCACACAAAGAAAAGCAACCAACACATTTGTTTCTTAATAACTTGCTATTTAGTGACACTCCCAAGGTCTACAGAATCAGACTCTCTGCTCCTAGTTACTAGTTCCATACTGAATTCTCAGTTTTTTTGGCTCTTTTCTTCCCGTTTGGATGACATAAGTACTGTGCATTGCTAAGAGCATCTGTATTTAACACAATAAGTATTCACTGAATAGATGAATAAGAGCAATCGTTCTTATTAGTAGTAATAAGTTCTCATATTTACTATGGACCAGACACCGTTCAAAGTACTTTACATGTATTAACTCATTCAAGCCTCACTGAGTTGTATGAGTTCTATACCAGTCAGTACTAGGCCCATTCTACAGTTCAGGTCCCTGGAGCACAAGGAGGTTAAATCACTTGATCAAAGTCACAAAGCTAGAAAGAAATCACAGAGTTATAAAAGCCAGGATTCCAAGCCAGGCCAACTGGCTCCAGTAGCTGCATCTTCGTGAAGCGTGAGTGAATGACCACAAGCTTTTCATGCTCTTGAGTCTCTTCCTTTAGACCACATGTTTCCCAACATGTTGCTTACTTTTCAAACCAAAAGGATTTGTAAGACTTCCGTGTTGCAATAGGGAAATACAGCACATTGCTTCTGACTATCATGTTCCTCCATAAGCACAGAACAGATTTTACAAAGCCATTCCTCCAGGGATGGAGACCCAGATTATCTCCAACTCTTGCTACCACGAACAGCAAGCAGGGAGCAGCCTTGTTTATATTTGTTTCTTGTGGATTTTTGTAAGAGTTTCTGGGGTGTCTACCCAGGAGTGAAACTTCTAGGGTGTAAGACAATTACACATTTAAGTTTATATGCATCATGCCATTGTCAGTTTACTCTCCTGGAACACTAGAATAGTTCACACTCCCATCTGTGGTGTATGAGTAAGAATAGTGCTTTACACGGTCTGTGGCCAAGCAAAACTGAATAACTGAAAACAATTCAGAGTCTCTTATTCTTTAATTGCTATGGTTCTACCTAAACCCCTTTTAGCCTGAGCCAGTTTTCTTAAGAATTGTTGCAATTATTTTTATTCTCACTAAAAATAGATTATGCCTTACATAGGGTAGTTAATATCACATTCCAAATCCCAGCTATGATTTTAAATATGACTTCATTCTGTGAATAACTCATAATGCATAAAAACTACCATGTGTATTTTTGTTTTCTACATAATAACTCAAAATTAATGTGAAAGTTATAATATAGCCTATTTCTACAAAAAAAATGTACAAATATGTACTTGGCTCTGGTGCACAGCTCAAGGAAACACCTCAAGAAATGTCAGTCCTACTAAAAAGTATGCAGGAGTTTAAAAGGCTCTGGAAGCAGCAGCAGGAAAGAAGAAAGAAGAAAGAGAAACGATACCCAACATTCAAATCACAGAGAATGTGCTGGCCAGATTCAGACTGTTGGCAGGAAAAGAATTTTATAATTTCTTTTCCATAATTTAGCCTAGCTGGATAATTACATTTAGAAAAGTAAGAGAGTAACCACAGATGTGTATGTAATGGAATTAAAAACTATAGATCTATCCCTCATGGAAATAAAAGGGGCAATAGAAGGCTATCCTTATCAACTTTAGAACAAAAGCTGTATTCACTCCAACCCAAAGAATAATTAAAACCAGCCAAGAAGACACAGAATGCCGATCTTAGACACTTGTCACTTCAGAAACCAACTTGACAGTCATACGCCCACGCTCATTGCCAGCAAAACACATTTCTAAGGAAGCGATCAGCTTCCACAGGTGTAGGTAGCAAAGTTTGTCTATCCAAACCCGTTTCACTCCAAGAATTCAGAAATGTGCATGAAGCAGCAACTTTGACTAACATCATTCTTGGTTCTCCATAAATGGTTGAAATGGTCCTGGAAGGCATCGTGCTAAAAATAAAGAGTATAGGGTTGGGGGGTCATCTCGGTGGCAAGTTGCACTAATTATATAATTTGGGGAAAGTTATTTAACATCTCCTTCTAAAGGTCCCAGAAAAGAAACTGCGTCCTCACTTTTCCAGCTTCTAGAGGCCATCAGTGTCCCTTGGCTCATGGCCCCGCGTCGCTCTGCTGCCGTCCTGTCATCTCCCTCTCTTACGCTGACCTCCTGCTTCCATCTTTTACCTCTAAGAAACTTTGTGATTATATCAGGCACACCCAGATAATCCATAATAATCTCCTTATATCAAGATACTTGATTTCATCATGTCTGCTAAATCCTTGTCATAAATTCAAAGGTTCCAGGGATCAGGACGTAGACATCTTTAGGGGCCACTATCTGCTGACCACATTAGCTACAAGTCTTATGACAAGAAGCAGTCCTGCTGGACCTTGGTTCCTTTATCTGTCTAATGAGAATGTTTCATTACTTTGAGGATGAAATCAATCAATGAAGTTCAAGTTCTCAGCACAGAGCCTGGCTTACAGAGCAAGTGCTCAATAATTGCAACCCACAGCAAAATTAAAAACAAAAGTAGAATAACAAGAAAACTAATACAAGTGTCTTAAGAATTTTATAACTCAAATCATTTTTATTTTTTCATTGCCCACTCTTAAGATATGTTTATGATCCTATTGAAACAATTTATCACCTGATTTTTTTAAAACTATGGTCAAAACAGGAGTTTGTCATGATACGGGAAGGCTTAGAGCTGTAGTAATAGGTTTTAAAAAAAAAAGTCTAATAGAAAAGGTTGAATGAATCATACTTTAACTCAAAAGAAAGATTAAAATTGGGGAATAGATAAAAGATATAAAAAATCTTAAAACCAGGCTGGGCACAGTGGCTCATGCCTGTAATCCCAGCACTTTGGGAGGCCAGGGTAGGAGGATTAATTGAGGCCAGGAGTAAAAGTCCAGTTTGGCTAACATAATGAAACCCGACTCTACAAAAATAAAATCAAATAACTGGATGTGTGGCATGTGCCTGTAGGTGCAGCTACTCAGGGGACTGGAGCAGGAGGATTGTTTTGAGCCCAGAAGTTCTAGTCTTCAGTTAGTCACGATTGCACCACTACACTTCAGCCTGGGCAACAAAGCAAGACTGTGTCTCAAAAAAAAAAAGCCTTAAAACTAAACATTTTTAATTACCTACCTATCAGACTTTCAGGAGTATATCAAAGGGATATACTCCTGAAGCAAGAACTTGGCTACAAGGGTGTTTGTAGCAACATTGTTTATAAAAGTAAAAAGAAAAGGTATTCAAATAAAATAGTTTAATTAATTAAAAAGCAAAAAAAGGAAAAGAAAAAAGAATGAAAAGGAACATACAAAAATGTTTAAAGTATTACATTATGGTAAACTGTGGGTGACTTTTGCTTCCATTTCCTTAGCTTTATGTTTCACATTTTCTACAGTGTCTTTCTGTCTGTGGAATTTGTTAATTTTGTATTGCAACACAGAATGATCAAGTTCAGTTAAAACCTGCCTGAGCAGGGACTGCCCACAGATAAGCCAGTTGGTTCTAGAATCTCTGAGTTAGGCAAGAGATAGAGTTTTCGCAGTTCTCAAAGTCCATGAGCTACACTGAAGTCAGACATAAAAGCAAGCAGGAGCCAGAGAAAGGCTACAGAAGTCCTAGATAATCAAAAAGAGCTAAAACAAGATTTGAATCCTGAGTCAGATGCAGACAGAATTTGAGTGTTTAGATAGAAATATCAGAAATAAAGAGGTCTCTTAATAAAAACCTGAACTATTCATTCTATGTAATACCATTATTGACTCTAGCATTCATTCTCCACACCTGTATTTACATATGTAATCCAGACATTCTGTTGCATTCAGAAGCTTTGACCTATGATTATATCAGGGACACTGGTAAGCAGAAGCACAGGGAATAAAGGAGAGAGATTCTCTGATGTTGCAGTCTAATACCAGAGCTGCAAATAATATGCTTGCCCTCAAGTAAGTATACCTGTGCCCTAGATGTGCCATTCCATTAATTAACTGCATGACCTTGAACAGATCAATTATCCTCTCAGAACTTAGTTTCAGAGAAGATCAAACAAAAATCTATGGTTTTATAATGGTTATTCTTGGAAATAGTGGGAGTGGAATTAGGGGGATAAACAGGAAAAACTACCACTTCTACTCTTGCTTTAAACCAGAGCAATTATAATTTTTTATCTATTTATTCATTTATATTTCCTTGTAAGATTTGTTCAAAGAAAGAATTCCACTGTCTCTAAAAAGCAGTTTGAAAATTCCATGACTAGATAGTCTCTAATGTATTTCCAAATTATAGCCATCTACTTATAAGGAGCTTATGTGGTAGCTGTAAAGGATTCTGAGACCAGATGCCTGAATCTTAGAAATACAAAGTGTCAGTCCTGTAACAAAGGCCAAGTACAAGGCAACACCCTTCAGGCAGCTGGAAAACTGGTGTTCCTGGTTCTACTTCCAGTCCTTCCACTTTTCCAGTAAACTGCCACCACCCACTTCTCAAGCACTGTATTTGCTTTATTGTGATTATATAGGCCAGGTCAAAGGAGGCAAACATGCACATGTCTTTCCCACTGTCACTTGTAGCTTAGTTGGTACCAAGAGTAAGGGAAGAAAGAGCAAAAGAAAGGTAGGAAAGGGTCTGCATTTACTCAGACATGGTGATGAGACTAAAAGCCAGCACTCACTCCTTGTTATCCTTTTTTCCCCACCCTCTGAAAATCCTGAAAATCTGTACACCTCTCTCCCAGTCAATCCTGGAGAGTAAAAATAATGGCTTCCACTTAGCTAGCACCCATGGTCAAGTGCAGCACTAGATGTTCCCCATATATTCTCTCATTTGATTCTTACCATACTCCTGCTAGGTATTCCTGAGGCCCTTTAAAGACGGGGAAAGCAAGATTCTAGAAATGCAAGTAATTTTCTAAGCATCTCAGAACTAGCCACAGAAAAGAGCAGGACTCAAACCTTGATCTTTCTGACTGCCATGCCTGTTTTTACAATGTGGACAAATCATAGAGTTCATTGCATGAGTCCCTAGGTGTGCAATGAAAAACTAGGGAATTCACACAGTAGCCAAATAACTAGTAATTTTCTCCCAGTAACTAATTGTTCTTTGTAACTAATGCATTTTGAGTAATAACAAAGCACATAATTTCTTTCCTCAAAATGTCTTCTGAAGGTTATGACTTTTAGTAGAGGTAACTATTTTCTATTTTGGTCTGGCTTTAATTTGGATAAAAGTCTGATTGAACATAGATATTTATGACATTTATTAAAAGCTTTTATTACTAATTTTGCCCAGAAAAAAATTCTAATGGAGATGTATTGGAGAATTTCCATAAAATTAATGTCCAAACTTAATGGATGTCTAAGGTATCATTATTAACGGGAATGTTCCATATACTAGTATCCTTTGATTAAAGATTAGATAGCGTTAGATCAGAACTTATTTAAAACTGGACACATGCCAAAGTATCCAGAAACTCAATTTAAACACATTCTAGAGACTAATGCTTTATTTAGGTTGTGCCTTTGTGATGCCAAATGAAAAGCTGCTGTTACAAAAAAAAAAAAAAATCAATTGATCTGGTCAGCTGCTGGATGATCCAAAGACTATATCATGCTCAGTTTGATTCCTGCAGATGCCTACTCGAAGTCAGTCAGTTGAATCAAGATAAATTTTCTATCTGTAGAAATTGCCACCCATCCAGAAGGGCATTCTTACTGAACCAGCAGCCTGAATCTCACACAATCCTCAATTGATCTACGCTAGACTGATGGACTCAGTGGATTTTCCTGTCATCCTCAAGACCTCAAACCCCAAAACCGTTGTTCCAGATAATGCAGGCATGTCTCCTGCTTCCATTCTACAAAGGCATATCAAAACACCTGCATGCAGGGGCTTCTTCATCCTATACCTTCCCCCAGCCTTGAAATTCTGAGAGGTTAGCCTACTTCCCAGACTGAGATTCCCCTATTTAGAGCTAGCTTTGACGTGTACATGAAAAGTGGCATATGAGTGCGCCAGCTTTAGTTTCCTCTTAGGGGTCCTAAGTCATTCCCAACACCCTTAAGCAACTAAAAATAGTATTTAAATGTCTGGAAATATCAGAGAAAAGGAAGACCTCAATATTTCTATTTTTTTTTTTTTTTTGAGTTGGAGTCACACTCTGTCGCCCAGACTGGAGTGCAGTGGCCACTCCCGGCCACTGCAGCCTCGACCTGCTGGGCTCTGGCGATCTTTCCGCCTCTGTCTTCCCTGTAGCCGGAATTACAGGCATGCGCTACCACGCCCGGCTGAATTTTTGATTTATTGTAGAGATGAGGTCTCGCTGCCCAGGTGGGTCTCGAACCCGCAGGCTCAGGCAATCCACTCACCTCAGCCTCCCAAAGGCACGGGATTACAGGCTGAGCCACCGATCCCAGCTGACCTCAATATTTCTAACCCAGCTAGGAACAGGACTGAGTTTCAGTCCTCTCACTACCTGTAGATAATTTTCTGTGTTGATAAGCATGAGGCCACCCATCCCTAGAAACATTTACAAGCAAAGCAGAGGCTAAGCCACTATATCCCAGGGTCAATGAGTGATTCTGCTCTTGTCAAATTTTTCCCTGAAGACCCATTTTTCAAACTTCTTATGATTTCTTATCTTCCTGGATCCAAAAGGAAAGAGGAAAACCATTGGCCCACAGATGCTTTGTTTGGCTCACAAAGTAGTGGCCTAAACAATATTTAAAGCAAATTGACAGAGAAACTTAAATAGTTGCTAGCTTTCAAAAATTATAAAAATTCATTGAAAATGTGAATTCCCAGCTTCTCTGAAAAGTTCAGAATACGTGGAACTGCTGAGCGCAGTCTCCAATGGCAATGTTCAGCAGCACTGCTGGGTATACAGGGTCTCCCCTCCTCTTCATCGTCCCTGGATGCTGAGGTCAAGTTTCTCTTACATTGAACTCACTCGGCTAGTTACTACTACCTGCCAGGTTCCAATAGTCATTTGATTTTGCAATCCCAGACCAAACTGAAAAAGCTGGACGCAATCTTGGAGGTCATCTTCTCTGAACACTTTCTTCGATAAATGAGGAATTGGAAATCCAGAGAAAGGAACTGGTTTGCCCCAAATCAGCCATCTTGTGAGTGTCAGAGCTGTGAGTAGATTCTAGGTCTTCCCTTAATTCACTGATTTCATCTCCGAATAAAATAAATCCCACTGACACCCTAGCCATTAATACTCAAAATAGCTAAAATGTATTGATCCCATAATATAAACCTAACACTGGGCTTATCTCCTTTTATATGCGACTTCATTTCGTTCTCATAGCAATGCTATGAATTAGGTGCGTATGTTAATCCCGTTTTTCAGATAAAGACATTGAGATTTAAAGAGATTAAGGAACCAGCCCAATGTCAGATAGTGAGGAGCAGAGACATAATTGAAATTTCAAAGCTCAGTCTTTTAATTATAATCCATACTGCTTCACCTCCCTCTATGCTCTGATCTACCCATTCATTCAGCCAATGTTGAGTCCTGTAGTGTTCTAGGTTCTGGGAACACACCAGTGAGGGTTCAAAGTAGCTATCTTCATAGAGCTTGCAGTCCAGTGGTGTCCCTGGCTGTCTGGATCATCATTAAATCTTTTTCTTTTTCTTTCTTTTTTTTTTTTTTTTGAGTTGGAGTCTCAATCTGTCACCCAGGCTGGAGTGCAGTGGCACACTCATGGCCACCACAGCCTGGGCCTGCTGGGCTCAAGTGATCCTTCCACCTCAGCCTTCCAAGTAGCTGAAACTGCAGGCACACACCACCATGCTCCGCTAATTTTTTGATTTATTGTAGAGATAAGATCTCGCCAAGTTGCCCAGCCTGGTCTCGAACCTGTGGACTCAAGCAATCCTCTCACTTCGGTCTCCCAAAATGCTGGGATTATGGGCATCAGCCACCGCACCCGGCCAATCATTAATCTTTTAATTTTATGTCAGTTCATATGGCTATAGAAGTATTATCCATGTAAAAACTTTCCGCCTGTACATCCCACTAAATTCACAATTTTTTCTTCTCTCGTGTTTCCCACAACATCACCCAGCACAGGAGTTGCCTCCCTGTCGGTGTTCTGGAAATATTATTGAACTAAAGACAAATGAACATGGAAGAAAAAGGATAATACAGGAAGAGAGTCAGGCTTTCATCCTCCCAGGGATTTGCTGGAAGGCCAGGATGGAAATGTACCATACCTATTGTTCCTGTCTGCTCCTCTAAAAACAAGAACTTGCCTGTCTAATCTACAATACTCATTCGAATACCTACCTACTGACAGGCCTCCCTTTCAACTTCTCTAGCCAACCCTCCTGGTGCTGCAGAATCTTATAATCTAGACTACGAAATAAAAATGAAAATTGTTCCTATGCCTCATAGAAGACAATTCTGCTGTATTCAGTGGGAAACACAGGCCTCCTTCCCTTGGGCCTCTCCTCATTAAACTGCTGATAGATGCAAATAGACACCGGCTCAAAGTAACTGGAAGGACCCATGTGCAATTTGATTAGAAGAGGGTGCCTGATTACATCCTAACCAGAAGAGAGCTCTTCTTTGCCCAGGAAGTGAACAAAGTTCCAGCCTCCTCTTTGTGATGAGATCATCTGATCACTTTGTGATGAGAAATCCTCCGGGCCCTCAGCTGACAGCTGCTGTCAGCCCGAAAAGCAACTGCTGAGCCCACAGACTGCAGGTGCCCTGGCCATTAGCTCGGGTGGCGTGAGAGCCAAAGCAAGATGTGCAGGAAAAGAGTGCACAGTGTTTCTTTAATCAACTCGCAGTCACCTACACAAACCCCTGAATTTCCTCACCAACTGAAACATCTCTGCACTACCAAGCACACAAACATGCAAAGTGCATCAGAGAAAGAAACTAACCTGGCTAGTTTCTTGCTCAAACAAGATTCTAAGAAACAATTTATCTTCTAACTCATTGATTTATTAATCAATGCATCAATCATCCATTCAAAAGCAAACAAGGAGTGAGTTACTAGTATGCTTTTGGCACACATATATCCCCTAAACACTCCAAGTTCTTTAAAATCTTCATGAATCTGTTATCCTTTAAGTTAATATTTTCAAACTTTTCAGAAATATTTACTTGAGTGGAAAGAGCTTAGGCTTTGGGATTATATAGACCTATATTTTATTTCAATTTGAATTTTTTTTTTCTAACACTCTCTAGCCCTGTGACATTTATTCACCGGCAACTTCTGCAAGGTTGAGTTTCTTTAAGCAACCCTCTGAGGTGGTGGAATTAGAACTTTAAATCCCAGCATTGTCTTGAGATTAAGTTAGATCATATATGTAAAAGTCTACACAAGCTTTCACAGGAAAGTACTCAATGGATAAAGTCTTTGATTTTAATCTAATACATTATTAAACATTATTTTTAAAATTTGCTTCCCCCCACAAAGGAAACATCAGCCACATTTCCTTCAAATGTATATGTTAATAAAGGTTGTATTCACTTGTTTCACTGAAGTTAGATATTTGTACAGCCCCAGTAGAAACTGTGTAAAACCAGGAATGCACAGGAAAGATGTCTGAGTCTTTCTATTGTATGATTGTTAACAATTACATATTAGAGAAAGTAATATAATTATAATACAAAGAAGCACATGAAACTAAGGAAAAAATACTTAAAATCAAGAGTAATGGGAAAATAATTTAATGATTTCAAGATGGGTTCAAACATGGAGTAGTAAAGAAAATTACATATTTGCAAAAGAAATAAGAATTAAAAGCTATAATAAAGGTTCATCAAATCTAGGAGAATGACAATATAAAAATAACAAAAGATAGACCATCAAGAACCAGAATAGGTCTGGCACAGTGGCTCAATCACAGCACTTTGGGAGGCCGAGGTGAGAGGATTGCTTGAGCCAAGACTAGCCTGGGCAACACAGCAAGACCCCATCTCTATGAAGAAAGGAAAGAAGGAAGGAAGGAAGGAGGGAGGGAGGGAAAGGGGAAGAGGAGGAGAGGAAGAGAAGGAGGGAGGGAAGGGAGGGAGAGAGGGAACCAGAATCATAAAGTATAAAGACTGTAGAAAATAAGGCCTTTAATTTGCATTACCAGCAAAAGCAAAAACAAAAAGTATGCACACCAAATTTCAGGAATAAAAATCTAACCTACTAATCATAACTTGAGTCCTATCAAAGAGATCTTAAAATAAATTTTATTACTTTTAAAATGTTTCTTAAAAGAAAACAACAAATCACACTCTAATTTCAGATTTGATTTGATGGTATAATAGCACATGAGATGAAATGAGATAAGATCCTTCTTCTAATCCTCTATTTCTACCAGCTTTTAAATTTATTCCCAAAATTAAATTCAGATATCGATTCTTCTACTTGTTCAGCATTTTGTGGGATGGCTGGTATACATGAGTAAAATGCAAATGAAAATAGGTTCGGTATCTAAATTATTCAGACACAGATGTATTTTCCATTATTCAAAGCAATTTTCTGTTGCTTTTTCTATAACATGTAGATTTAAATGTGGTATTCAGAGCACCTTCCATTTAAATTAAAAACCAGTATCTGCCTCTTTTTGTTCAGAAAGCAGGTGCTGACATGAAAACATCTGACAAGAAGTATCATGGCATAAGTCTCTGGGGTAGCCCTCTGGGAGTTTTAAACATAATAAACATTATTTTAAAGCTCTACCAATAGATCTTTTTGCTTTTCTTTTTAGGTTATGTTGGTTATAAGTAACAGAAAGTGAATGTTTGTAACATATGAAGCAGTATCTCACAAAATTCAATAAAGAGTTGAACAAACAAGGCTAAGAAAAGTTGGGAAATAGGAATACTCTGGAGACCAGCTATAAGAGTTCAGGAATTTTCTCAAAAAAAAATGCTTGCTCAGCCATTGCCTTACTAGGGTATGGTGTGGCCATGTGCTCTTTCAGCTCAGGCTAGGCCATGGTTTTTTAAGCTTTGGTCCCCTCCCCTACTTTGGGGAGATGAATCTTCTCTTTTTCTCCATCTCTTTTTTTTAATTTGCTTTATAAATAAACTATATTTTCTAATCTAAAAAAAAAAAAGAAGAAGAAGAAATGCTTGTTCTACAGGGGTGTGAATGCCCTCAAGGGAGCAAAAATTGATTCCTGAGGGAGGGGACAAAATCTTACTCTTTCATGTATAAAGCACAGATACAAATATAATACATAAGCAGATACACAGCATATCTGCCGTATTAAAATGTCACGTGTGTGGGAACCATTTAACAAATAATATCTAAAATGGCTCCTGGCCAGGCTCGATGGCTCAGCCTGTAATCCCAGCACTTTGGGAGGCCAGGGCAAATGGATTGCCTGAGCTCGCAGGTTCGAAACCAGCCCAGGCAACTTGGCGAGACCTTGTCTCTACAATAAATCAAAAAATTAGCAAGGTGTGGTAGCATACAACTCTAGTTCCGGCTACTTGGAAGGCTGAGACAGCAGCCTCACCAGAGCCCAGAAGATCAACCCTGGGGTGGCCATAAGTGTACCACTGCACTCCAGCCTGGGCGACAAGAGTGAGACTCCAACTCGAAAAATAAAAAAAATAAAAATAAAACGGCTCCTAGAATTGTTGAAAAGCGCTGTTCTAGGACGTCTTCCATTAATGAGACTCGGCTTAAGAGCATCCTATTTCTGTGATTCTCAGTTTTCATTTCTAAATTCTTAAGACCCACAATGAGCTAATTAGTCATGGACAGAAGGTAAGGGCCATGCACTATAGATATTATTGTTGGGGACCCACTCCTGGGTTGCAAAAGCAATTCACAAAGAAAATAGAATTGGGGGAGCTAAGTAGCCATACCCAAAGATATCTAATATCAGTTCGGTTCCTCCATAATTATCTTCCCTGCATGTTTCTTCACAACACTGCCTCCAACTATAATGCCTTTTCCTCTCTCTTCTTAACTACCACTTACCACCCCTTCATGTCTCCTCTCTCTTAGGACATTTTTCCAACCCACAGTGAACTCTTCTCTTTCAAATTCCTTGAGACTCGCCATTGAGGTCACTTATATGCCCTTTAGAGTATATATATTTTAATGCTATTAATTTTTGCAAATGATATGACCCCTGTGAAATAACAGTGGTAAACATGCATCATAAATCTCATCCAGAAAGAATAACTCCAAGTTAAAGATCCCTTGATCTACAGTTTAGGTTCCCAAAGAGATTGTATCAGTCACTGCTTACTTTGTCCCTTCACGTCAAGAATCGGGATCTTTCTGAGGCTAATTTAGATATTGACACACAGCATAGCTAGAAAGACTCTCTTAACTCAGGACTTTAAAAGAAAAATGAAATCATATTTTAAAAGGACAATCTAAAATTGACTTAATTTATATACTGAAATGAACGGTATGTGATTTAAGATAAGGCTAAATTTAACTTAACTAACTACCATATTCATGAGTTTCAAATAGTAATTTCCAATTTTACTTAAATAATAAGTGCAACCCTTAACTCGATGCTGCTGGCGAATTGTCTCTGTACAGGTCAATGTGGACTTGTACTGTTCAAGTGCCAAGCAGCTATGGAAATATGCCAATTGTGCTTATCAAGGTCTTTATTACTACTCATGAAAATAAACAAGCCTTAGCTTATACAGTCCCTCAAAGTTTAGTTAAGTACAGACTATTCATGGATTAGCTATTTACCACACGAAAATTGCTTCTTGCTCTATTTGCATGGCCATGAAGTTTTCTGTCTTTCTCCAACAGACTTTTTATTCTTTTTCCCTGAGTTCTTTATTTTGCCTCTCCATAAGCATAAAAAAACCTGTACTTTTATTCTGTGGTTTAGCATCAAGAGTAATTTTTACATTTGGACACAAGCAGGAAACATCATGGCTATCTTATTAAACAAGAGACTGATATTTTCTGTACAATTCCAGTGAATATATATAAGTTTTTTATCCTACCATCCATTTTTTCCTTCCTCCTGAAATATCCCTGATTTTTCTCTGGGAGTTGTCCCATCCTAACCTCATTTTATGGGATCTGGGCAGGGTCCACTTCTCCCTAGCCTGAACCACATAGACCTACACTAACGTATGCATTGCATTCCTCCTACATCAGCCATTGGTTCAGGGATGGCCACAGTCTACTCAAAGAGAATCTTAGGATTAGAGCGCTTCATGGTTTTCACTGATCACACCAAACCCACGGTGCTGCAGAAAATAAAATGCCTAGGACATAGTCAACTCTTGTAAGTGTTAGTTTTCATTTTTCTCAACTCTCCCCAATGCTTAAGGTATAAGAAGAAGGATTTGTATGTGTGCATTTTTGAAAACTTTTGCACTGAAGTTTCATACACCTAAGAAAAGCACACAAGCCTTACCTGTTTACCTCAATGAATTTTTTAAAGTGAATATGCCCATAGAACTACCGTCCAAGACATAGAACAATACAGAACCTAGAAGCCTCCTTTTTACTCTTTTATGTCATTACTCCTTTCCAAAGAAGACTGCTCTTCTGAATTCTATCATCTTAGACTAGTTTTGCCTGATTTTGAGTGTTACATAAATATAGTCGTACCCATACTACACGGTCTGTTTTGTGTCTGGCACCCTTTATTCGACATTATTTCTATCATGTGCAGCTGTAGGTTGTTGCTCGTTGCTGTATAACTTTTTTTTGTATGTGTATGTGTATATGTATATGTATATATATATAAGGGTGCTAGAAAATGGATACACATTTTAAGTATGACGTTTGCTCAAAACATGACATTAATCAAATGAATGCTAGCATCACCACATGGCAGGCAGGATAATCAAAGAAAATGGCAGAAGCATAGTTGAGCAAAAGTCATACTATACATTGCTACCATAATGTAATTCAACTTCTAAAACGAATACATAGATAACATCTTTTAGAATGTATATATACATATATAACATATATAGTCAATATAAACACACATAGTTATCATTATGTACATTATGTATCTATATTACTGTTGTCAGTCACTTAAGTTATTTTCAGCCTGGGACTATTAAAAATAATGCTGCTGATTATTCACAATAGCAAAAACACTGAACCAATTGTGCCTTCCATCGAAAAAGGACTGGATTTTAAAAATATACCTATACACAATGGAATATTGTGCAGTCATCAATAAGGACAAAATTATGAACTTCACAGCAACTTGGACAGACTTAGAGGCTATAATACTGAGTGATCTATCACAAAAACAAAGAAATGAGTATCACATGTTCTCACTCATAAGCGAGTCTTGAACACCTATCATAATACTATAAGACAGGGATTGGCAGTAATAAGAAACTGCCAGGGGAGGGCAGGGGTGGGATTGGCAGTAGTGGGAAACTGCTGGGGAGGCGGGGGCACACCTCATCAACAAGGGTACCTGCATAATGAACACTTGTATACCTAACTCTGAATTGTACCTCACATATCTAAAATTAAAAATTTTAAAAGTACTGATGCTGCTAGAAACATTCTTCTGCATGTCTTTTGATGAACATGCGGACTCTCAGTTGGACAGTGGATTGTTGGATTATGTTTTAGCAGACACTGCCAGTCAGTTGCATCAATTTGCACTCCCAACTGTTAGTGCATGAGAATTGCTATTGCTCCACAGCTTAGCCAACGCTTGAAGTTGTCAGGTGTTTCTATAAGTTTTGCCCATTCTAGTATGTGTATAATGGTATCACACTGTAGTTTTAATTTTAATTCCCCTCATGACCAACCATGTTGAACACCTTTTTACATGCATATTAGCCCTTTGGATATTTTCTTTTGTAAAGTACCTGTTCAAACCTTTCACCTATGTTTTTGTGTTATGTGTCTACTTTTAAATTGATTTTTAAGAGTTGCTATGAACTGAATTGTAGCCCTCCAAAATTCATATTGAAGCTCTAACACCTATGGGATTGTATTCAAGAGAGAGCCTATAAGATGATTAAAGTTACCTAAGGCCATAGGGGTGGAACTTGATCCTACTGAACCAGTGTCCTTATGAAAGAAGAAGACGCAATAAAGATCTCATTCTCTCTCCATCATGTGAGGACACAAGAAGGCAACCATCTGCAAGCCAACAAAAAAATGACTTTAACCAGAAATCAAATCCCGCCAGAACCTTAATCTTGAATTTTCCAGCCTCCAAGACTATGAGAAAAAAAATGTCTGTTTTTTATGCAATCCAGTCTATGATATATTGCTATGGCAGCCCAAGCAGGCTAAGGCAAGAATTGTTTGAGATTTTTTTGTTTGTTTGGGTTTTGTTTTTAAATCTGAAATTAATCTTTTCTTGTATTGCAAGTATGTCTCTTCTGTAGCTTGACTTTTCAGTTTTAATAGTGTTTGCGGTGAGCAGAAGTTCTTAATTTTAAGATAGTAAAATTTATAAATTTTACATTTTATAGTTACTGCTTTTTGTGTTCTGTTTAGGATATGTTGCCTACCCTAAGATCATTAAGACATTTTCAAATGTTGTAGTCTAACAACTTTATATTGTTTTGTCTTTTACATTTACATAAGTGGTCACTCTAAATTTGACATGTTGTACATGGTGTGAAATAGAAGTAATTTTTTCCCTGATAGCTCACCAATTGAACAAATTTATTGGAAAGGTCTTTCTTTTACCACTACAGTGCAATGACACCCGTATTATAAATAAAGTGACTATATATGTGAGAGACTCTATTTGGACTCTTTATTCTGTTCCACAGCTTTACCTTTGTGCCAATATTATCATAACTATTTTCACTCTTTCTGCTTTATAGAAAAATTTGAATCTCATACCTTTGTTATTCTTCAAGGCGTTTGATCTTATTCCTGTATCTTTGAATTTCCAGATGAATTTTAGGCATAGCTTGTCAATTTCCATAAAAAAAAAAAAACTGCTGAGGTTTTCATTAGTGTTACATTGAGTCAATCTATAAATCTATTGAAACTGTTACAATTGTAAGTCTTTCAATTCATGAACATGATATATCCCTTTATTTATTTAGATCTTCCATAATTTATTTCTACAGTTTTCTTCATTGAGTTCATATATATCTTGCATTAAGTTTATTTTTTAGATATTTGGTAGTTTTCATGCTAAAATAGTATCATTTTAAAGTGATTGATTAATCTCTGTTGCTAGTTTATAGAAACGTTTTTTGTACTGCCCTTACATTCAACAACTTTAAAAAATTCACTTATAGATTTTAATATTAATAGCTCAAATACTCTATAAACTGAATCATAATTTCTTCCAATAAAACATTTTCCTCCCTTCCATTCCAATCCTTATGTCATTTTATTCATTTCTTGCCTTATTTCACTGGCTAGACTCTTCAGTACAATGTTAAATAAGAGAAGTAATAGTAATTAATCTACCTCATTTCCTGTCTCAAGGAGAAAGCATTTGATTCTTCACCATTGAATTTGATGTATGCTCTAGATTTTCTGAAGATAACTTTCAGATTAAAACATTTTCTGGGCAACCCCGTCAGGTTCCCTCCCACTGTGGGAGCTTTTCTGTCCTCTCAATAAATCTTGCTTTCTCACTTTCTGATTGTCCATGCCCCTCATTCCTCCTTGGCAGGAGACAAGAACCCCAAACTGAAGAAAAAAAAAATTTTCCTCACTTCCTAGTTTGTTAAAGATATTTAAAAATGTTTGGGTATTGAATTTCTATGAAATTGACATCATGATAAGCTCTTTTTTATTCTATTAATATGATGAATTGCATTGGTTGATTTCCTAACATTAAGCTAGTACTACAGTCTTGGAATAAATTTATCTATCACACCAAGTTTATTTATATATATTTATATATATATAAACGCAACCTGACTAATATTTTATTTAAGATTGTTGCATTTATGTTCATGAAAAAGGTTGCTCTGTGATTTTTATTTTTTATTATATATGTATCAAGTTTCAACATAAAAATTATTCCATCTCCATGAAACAAGTTAGGAAGTGATGCCTCTTTTCCTATCCTCCAAAAAAGTGTGTATAAGAGGTTGGTATCAATTGTTTCTTAGCTATCTAGACAAAATTGCTCTTGAGGTCATCTAAGCCTGGAGTTCTCTTTGTTTGGGTAATGTAAATTACATATTCAATTTTTTTAATTTAAGTAGGAAATTCAGGTGGTCCTTTATCAGTTTTGTTAAGTTTTTGTAGTAAGTTGCACGTGTCTAATTTTTTAAATTTATAGTATTAGATTGTTCATAATTCTTTCATTATATGCTTAATATCTGTAGAATCGCTATGATATCTCCTTTCACAGCAGGCTGGATAGAACTAGAGTCTATAATACTAAGTGATCTCTCACAGAAACAAAGCTCTGAGTATCACATGTTCTCACTCATATAGTGGACCTTGAACATCTATCATAATACTTTAAGAAAAGGATTGACAGTGGTGGGAAACTATGGGGGGATAGGGAGGGGAAGGGAGGTGGTATTAATGGTAGTCAATATCTGTCTGGGGACGGGGAGACACCCCTTATCAACGAGGGTACCTGAACGATGCATATTTGTATACCTAACCCTTAACTGTACCCCACAATTTTAAAATACAAAATATTTTTTAAAAAGAAAATGTATTGCTTAATTTCAAACATTTGAGGATTTTCTAATTATCTTTTTGCATGTATTTCTAGTTTAATTCCTCTATGATTGGAGAATATACTACATAAAAGTTCAATCTTTTGACATTTATTGAGTGCTTTATGCCCAACATGCGGCCAATATTTGTTAAATAAATGTTCCATGAATACTTGAAAGCAATTTATCCTATACAGGAGTTGAATGTGGAATTTCATACATGTCAATTAAGTCAAGTTGGTAGATAATGTTGGTAAACATTTCTATACCCTTATGTGTTTTTTGTCTGCAGATTCTAACGGTAGTGTTAAAATTCTAACAACAGATGTTTCAAAATAAGTTGTATTAGAGCAATTCCTTATTCTAATAGTTTTGTCTATGTATTCTTTTCAATTATGATTGTGGAGTTTTCAATATCTCCTTTTACTTCAGCTAGATTTTGCTTTATATATTTTGAGGTTCTGTTATTAGGGTCATAAAAATTTGTATTGTTAGCGTTCTTTTCAAGTAGTCCCTTAGACATGATTAAATCTCATTTATCCACAGTAGTTATTCTTACCTTGACAACTACTTTGTCTGATATTAGTATGGATATACCAGTTTACTTTTGGTTAGTATGTATATAATACATCTTTTGCCATTATTTTACTTTCAGACTTTCTATATCCTTATATTTAAAGTATGGATCTTGTGAGCAGCGTATAATACAGGCTGGTAGGATGGCTGCTAGGTATTAAAATTAAGTCCACTTAAAGAAAACAACGAAATGCAACATTTCCTGTACACCTGAGTTTATAAAATAAGATCTATACTCACTGGACCTATGTGCAGGTTTGTAGGGGGAGAAGGGAGCATCTGGCCCAAGAACAAGGAACCTGGGACTAATTACAATAGCAAAGTTATGAGCGAAGACTCCCTCCTGGCTCTTCTAGCTTTTTGTCAGCAGTGGTAAGGACAGCTGTCTCACAGCCTGTTTGCTAGAACTAGAGACAGTTGTAGCCCTGAGTATTATGCGGATAGGGGAAAAGGAAATAGATTTTCCTGAAACTACAGAAACGTGTTTGCCTAAGACAACATGTGCACGGTAGCAAAGAAATATATCTGGAAGAAACATTTGCCCTTAATACCAGTTTCTAAATGGGAAAAAAATGGTTGTATTTCAGTCATGTATCATTTTTTATTTATAAATCTCATGTTAGATTTTAAACTCAAGAAGATCCCATTTACAATTATTGCAATGTGAATAGCACAATCTGGAATTAAACTTTGAATTTGTCTTATATTTTTCACATTGTCTCTAGAGTGACACAAAATAATGACACAACAAAGCTCAAAAAATCTTTCTTCCTCAAGATATGATTTGGTGTAGAAGCCACCAGAAAGTGAAAATTGTTAAGTCACAATCCACTTAGTTCAAATGGTCTAGACAGGGCCACAGATCTAAACAATGACAGGACTGCACTTTTTTTTTTCTTGCCCGATGAAAACAAAACAAAACATATCCATCTATAGGGACTTATTTTCTAAACTATTATACCAAGAAATACTAGAATACAGTAAGTATGCCAATGCAACTGTATGGTTCAATGTTATAACTTCTGAAGTCAAGAAATTCAAATTTATAGTTGCCACATTAAGCATAGATGTTAAAGCATTAAAGTTAACACCATATACAGTTGTATAAAATATTGCATGAGCAAAGGGGCTGAGTTATGTTCATACTGGGAACCATAATTTAGAATTCCCTGACTTCTGAACATGTAACACGTCATAGTAATTGATCTAGCTCCTTAGAGCTAATATAAAATATCTTGTTAACATGTTTTCTATCCAATTCTTTCATCATTTACCTTTTGGCTCTTGGAGAAACAATTCATCATGTTCAAATGTTTTCACACACCTGCACAAAGCTAATATAGCAGTGCAACCAGAACTGTGCCAATGCAACGAGAATTTAGTGAAAAGATTTGTAAATCGTGTAAGAACCTCAGACATAACATTAGCATGGACACAATCTGGATCATACAAGATGACACTTTGCCTTGATATTAGAGCTCTGTTTGCTTTGCTTGTCATAGTGATAGCCTCATAATTCTTCTGGATACAGTAGGGTACAGGGTATCAAGAGAGCTCATACATACAGACTATCGATAGACTGTTAGTTCATAAAGCTAATGTGGAAGAGAAAAGGATGACGGCCTATTTCATGATGGGACATGACATGTTAATTTCCTAGTACCACAAGAGAATTACACTCTTTAAATCAAGTCTCTACCATTGCTGGGACTATGTGTACCTCCACCCAATTCACCTCTTGGCCTTGTTTTCTCTGACCCAGTCTCAAGTTCACTACATACTAACCCCCCTCTTCTTACTACACAGCCCCCACTGCCTCACTCCATGCAAGGCAAGGAAAACCAATAGCCAACAGCTCCAGAGAAATTACCATAGTCCAGACACTGATTAAAGCACCTTATAAATACTGATTTATTTAACCCAGCAGAGTCGGCCTAGGCAAGCTACAGCCCACAGGCTGAATCTGGCCTGCTGCCTCTTTTGGTAAACAGAGTGTTTTAGGAACAAGGCCACACTCATTTATCTAAGCATAGTCTATGGCTTCTTTCATGGGACAGCAGCAGTGTTCAGTAATCACAACACATGTATTTAGGAAAGTTGAAAATATGTATTATCTGGTGTGTGTTGGAATAGTTTGCTCACTCTGCAGTACAGGATTCCCCTCTGTGTGGTCAGCAAACCTGACTCTCCAAGTCACATTTGAGAAAGTTAGAGTCGTTTAACAGAATTCTTGGTTTTCAGAGACAAGAGGAAGTTTCAACAGAAGCACAGTTGTCCATGCCTAATATTTATGCCTTTAGACCCGTCTTTATCATTGTATATCAGGTACTGAGGATCCTGCTTGGGACAAATGTTAGTCACCACTTTTCATGTTGCATTCTGTTCCTTACTTACTTGACTTTGTTCAGACTACTTCTTGCAGTTTTCAATCACAAAGTCAACAGCGGATACCAGCACCTGAAAGAAAAAGGACAATAACATGCTAGCATTTCGGCTTTTTTAATATAGTCTGTTTACAGCTAAAAGAAGGGGGTTGTATATATATCATAAATCTCCATGGGTCAAAGTTTGTGTGTAGAGTTCTTCTACCCTCTTTCCAAAAAGAAACATGTGCCTCCCTGGCATGGAAGAGAAGGAAGCTTCCTATGGCTTCTCCCAGAATTTCCCCCTTTGACCAGAAACTACTACCTGGGATAGCCATGGGACCACCCCACAAGCACATATTGGCTACTTCTTCACATTGTCACAATATCTGCGGTGAAAAATGCATTTAATCGTTCAGATTATTTTTCCTTGAAGCAATGTCAAACATCTGTCTAACTAGAAACAGCTGTGTATTAGTCTGCTTGTGCTGCCGTAACAAAATACCATGAGCTTAAACAACAGACTTTTATTTCCTCACAGTTCTGAAGGCTGGAGGTCTGAGAACAGGGTGCTGGCGTGGTCAGGTTCTGCTGAGGGCCCTTTTCCTGGCTTGCAAATGGCCATCTTCTCACTCTGTTCTCATATGGAAGAGAAAGACAGCAAGATCTCTGGTGTCTCTTCTTTTAAAGGCACTAATTCCATCAGGTGGGCCCCACCTTTATGACCTCATCTAAACTTAATCGCCTCCAAAAGGCCCCATCTCCAAATACCATCATATCTGGGGTTTGGACTTCAAGACAAAATTGGAATTGGAGGACACAATTCAATACATAGAGACTGTATCTTCAGAATTAAATAGGCCAGACCTTTGGCGTTCATGGAAAATCCCCTGGGCAAGGGTTCACGGAACCATAGCACCAGAAACCGCACACTCCCTGGCTTCTTCATAACTCTCCTTGATGCTAACTGCATCCTCCTAGAAAGCTCTTTCTGAGAGATTCTATACCAGGACCATACTCATGCTGGTGCCATAGTCTTTGAAAGATTTTCCTGGGATCAGCATAAATCCAGGTTGGCTGAGCCAGGATAAATGTGTGCCAGACACTTTCTGCCATTCAGAATGCAGAGACTTGAGAAATGCAGAGACTTGAGAGAGACTTGAGGAATTCTAGAGCAAAATCAGGAAACGTTTGACTAGACACTATTGTAGATGCATCTGTTGTTATTGTTGAGTAATAAACCACCTCAAGACTCACTAGCTAAAAACAGTAAGCATTTATCATTGCCTAGCTAGGCAGTTTAGCAGACACAGGAGAGACATGGCTGACTTCTGGGCTCATTCAATATGCCTGTAGCCAGGTGTGCTGGAGAATGGTGCTGGCCTAGGACAGACTTCACTGGCCATTGTCTAGCTGTCATCTGGGTTAATGGGGGGACTGTGCCATGTGGTTGTCCAGACTTATTCTCAAAGTGGTCGCAAGTTTCCAAGGGAGAAAGAAGCACAAAAGTTTCTTGAGACTTTGGATCAGAACTGGCACAGTGAAACTTCAGTCACTTCTATCAGTCAAAGCCAGTCTCCAGGCCAGCCCAAATTCTAGGGATTGGCAATGGATTTTCCTCTAGATAAAAGAAGTCACAAAGTTGCATAATAAATAAAATGGATACAGGAAGGAGTAAAGAACTGTGACCACATTTGCAATCTACCACAGAAGTGGACTCTGGGAAATAATCGTTGCTCAATAAATAAAATGAACTCCAGACAGTCATTCATTTCTCCTCCATACGCTGCCTCTTCCTCACGAGGGAATTCGAACATGGAACATTAGGTGGTGGAAAAAAAGAAATGCCCAGGAGATCAAGAGATAGAAGGACTGTGCTTTTTATCTGTCACCCTAACATCAACAAGCTGTATCACCTTTGAGTCTCTGAGTTTTCATCCTGAAAAGCAGTGTAATAGGCTACTTCATCATAAAGCCTCTTATCACTTGGGGGTCCTATATTTAAATCACTTTATTCTTTCTAGACTTTTCCAGTTAGTATTTAGATGGCTAATGCATTGTGTTGGAGCTGCTGACATGGGTATTCTCCAGCACCTAGAGCCAGGCTTTGTTCAGACAGTGCTGGATACATATTGATTGGTTGATTGGTTGATTGATTAACTGATTCTAGGTCTGCCTCTTCCACCGAAATTTCGTGACTGGAATAATCGACCTCAGAAAGACAATCTTGACTGAGAGAGTTGGTGGGAACAAATTTTTTTGTATCTCCTTGAGATGAGGCCGTACCTGTAGGACAACTCTCCATGCTCATAGCCTGGAGGGTAGAGGATGAGCCACTGAGAAGAGGGTCATCCATTTCTGTCTTGGCCTCTTCTCATCAACTTGGATATGCTCCTTCCCTGTCTTCATTTTCTGTCCTCTGACATGTGAAAGATGTTTTGGTAGAAAACTGACACATTGTCCAGGGTGTCACTGTTATACTAAATCTTCAAACTTAAGACGTGTGAGAAGTACAATCACTGAGACACATTTTTTACAAAAGAAGTAAGATTTATTCTCAAGGGCACCAAGCAAAGAATTGGGAGAACAGCTCTCAAATGAGCCTCCCCAAAGATAAGGCTTAAGGATATCTATGGGTTAGGAAAGTGGGGTGGTTTGAGGGATAGGGAAAGGTGATTGACAGTGGAGAAGGATGAGGTAACACATTTATTCTATGCAAGTGTAGTTAGGGTTCATGGCATTTTCTAGGACATATGCATAGAAGATGGAGAGTGTTAGCATGATCTGATGGTGGAGTTTCTGGCCCTCTGACATCTAAAGGTCACCTCTCAGGTACTTACATTAGGCCCAGTTGGAGGGGGTTTGAGCTGGACAGGAACTGGCCTATGTTTATGAAACATAACCAATGTGACACATACCATGTGCCAGGCTCGCCTACAAATGTTATCTGGTGAAGGTTAAGTTTCAGCATCCAACAGGAAGGTTTTTAGCTACTGCAACCTTCAGCTTCATGGAAAAAGAAAAAATAATAATAACAAAATAAGCAACCAAAAAGAAAGTAGGGAAAGAAGACCTCATCATATGAACCCCTTGTTTTCAAGTATTTTCTGTTTTCTCCAAACAAGAAATATACATACTTCTCATAAAAGCATAAACTTCTTCATATTGGCTCCATAACTTACTACTGAAGCTTTGCATTCTCGAATCCTCACTACTGTATCTGGCACATAGTATGTGTTCATTAAATACTTTATGAATGCAAATCTAGTTGGGAAAAACAAAAGGCATTTACTTGCTATATTAAGGTTGTGTTTGCATGTGACCAAGCCATCTAGTTGAAAAATGAAAACTCCAGTCATTTTGATGCCAAAGTATGCCACACATTTAGACATCTGGGAAACATTTGGAGCATTTTACTTTCCCCCTAAATGTTTTGGTGTCCTATAAAGGCAAGTCTCAGGAAATGACTGTGGGTGTTTGTGGTGAGGGGAGTGTACAATGTGGGAGGTAATATTTTGAAAATGGCTTCTGGGAGCGAGAATGCTGGTAAAGTTGAATTAAAAATCGGTTCAGTCCTCTATGCTGATTGGCATGTAATGTTGGGCTAGCTTTTTAGTCACAATAAAGCAATTAATAGCAAGAGTCACCATATTGTCCATTACCCTTTACTCAGACCAATAATCCCACATTAAACTTTAGGGCATTACATTTAAGAAAATTATTTCAAAGCAATTCAATGGGATAGTAGTCATCTATTAAAAATATAATGTATGGTCCACAGTGGCCCAAGCCTGTAATTCCAGCAATTTGGGAGGCCCAGGCAAGTGGATTGCCTGAGCCCACGGATTAGAGAACAGCCTGGGTAACTTGGTGAGACCTCATCTCTACAATTCAAAACAAAAATTAGCCAGGCATGGTAGCGCACACCTGTAGTTCCGGCTACTTGGAAAACTGAGACTGAAGGATCACTGGAGCCCAGTGGATCAATGGTGGGGTGGCCATGAGCGTGCAACTGCACTCTAGCCTAGGCAACGGAGTGAGACTCCAACTCAAAAAATGTACATAACGTATGAAGGTTCTGAAGTCACATGAAAAATATTTATAAATGGCTAACTAAAAAAAAGAGAAGATAAAGTGACCCACGTATCAGCAATACATATAGCTAAACTATATATGAGTAATGACAGGCATCCTGCAGGGATATACCTTGCCCAGTCCTGGTTCTACTCTGCATGACTCATATGTACTGAACTTCCTCCACCCAGCATTGTAACTTCACATGCAGGCAGTTTCATCAGGTTCATGTTTCACTCCTTTAAAATCAAGTGGTTTATTCATTCATTTATTCAATATTGATTGTGAGTTTGTTCCACGTCAGGTACCAGCTCACAATGACTCCCTCTAAAGGACTCTCACAGCCTAATGGGGAGGGAGATATGCCAATAAATAATTCTTAAATGTAACTGCAGTATTTTTGTCATATCGCTTTTGAATTTTTGCAAGATAATTTGACAAAGTGTTACAGGTCTTTTCAGCAATCTTGGGTGCCCCGCAATACATTAGTGCTCAGCTCTAATCCCCCTGTGGCAGGCAAGGCAAAGGGGAGCATCTGAAATGAGGAAGCAGAAAAGAACAATAGAGATAAAAGCTCTTGTTTCCTAAAGAAACAGTCTGTGTGTGTGTGTGTGTGTGTGTGTGTGTGTGTGTGTGTGTGTGTACAATAATTATGAATCCAAGAAGCTAATTTCACTCTCTCTCTAAACGTATCTGCATCCTTATAATTTCTTTGACCAAATAATGATTTTTCTCACTCTGTAGTTTATATAAAAAAACTGAATTAGTGTGCTTGTATCTTTTCCACATTAAATATTATATATTTCCCAAATTAAATATTATGATACAAAATTATTGAGACACATTGCCACATTCCAGGGGTCTACATTTCATTGTTTTCTACCATTGGAGAAGACTCAAAGACCCATGATTTACACTCAGAGAGCTTACTGCCTACTCCATTTGGAGATCACAGGGTCTTCATGACTGAAGATGGCAGAGAATTAATGAGGATTAGCTCTGTAAAGTTGCCATCAGGTATATAAGCTACCCTTAGGCACTACATTCATATATTTCATAGGTTCCCCAGATGTCTTTGGTAACCAAGCTCATCCCTAGAAGGCAAAGAGGAGTCAGGGGTCAACAAATTCAGGATGTTCAAATTCAAGGGAAATCTCTCAGTAGGAACCCTCCTTGCCTCCATTTGATTTTCTAAAAATATTTCTGTATAAGTTAAGTCTAGTTAAATAGACTATAGAAGGATACCAAAAAAGCATGGGTACAAAGATTCTGGAACTGCAGAACAGAGTAGAAATAGTCTTTTGTGATTTAGTTTATACAAGGGCCCAAATATTATTTATTACCAGTTGTCCTGTGCTAACTCCTCCTCCTTCTTTATGGTTGCCTGGCTAAGTCACTGCACAGGAGCTTCCAGAAGTCAGGATCCGGGAAACCATCTCAATTTGTCATATTTCAAGTCGACTTTGATGGTAATTAAATGATTATCTCCTTGATATATTTTTCTCTTTTTTTTTTTGAGTTGGAGTTTCACTCCGTCACCCAGACTGGAGTGCAGTGGCCGCTGCCGGCCACCACAGCCTCGACTCACTGGGCTCCGGCAATCCTTCCGCCTCAGCCTTCTGAGTAGCCGGAATTACAGGCGCGCACTACCACGCCCGGCTGATTTTTGATTTATTGTAGAGATGAGGTCTCGCCAAGTTGCCCAGGAGGGTTTCGAACCCGCGGGCTCAGGCAATCCACTCACCTCAGCCTCCCAAAGGCACGGGATTACAGGCTGAACCACCGAGCCCGGCTGATATATTTTTCCACCATTCGATTTTTTTTTAGCTCTAGACCATGGCAGAAAAATTATGTGACAACAATGTAGTTGTTCAAGGAATGGAAAAGTCATTTAAGGACAAAAAGGGGGTAAAAACAGCATATGAGTAATCAATCTATCATAGAAGGAAAAAAATCTGGCACATATCAAAATGGAAAACAAAATAATATTGAAGAAAAAAATACAGTTTTCCATAACTTCAATTGCACTTCATTTTCCAAATGTGTGCTCTTTTAAATGATTACGGTGTTTAACAATCCAGAATAAAAAAGAGCAAAGAGTAAAAGAAAAATCTTTCCATATTCAAAATCTGCAGTACTAAAACTAGCCAACAAAAACACGAGTTTGCTTGAACAAGCTCTTGGCCATAATTAAATTAGAATGTGTTTAAATTCTTAATGGCATGGTATTTTTCACTGAGTTTGAAATATACACCTAAACACTGAAGCCATCATGAGTTATTAACATAAAGTGCCCAATAACTGAAGAAGTATTGTAGCATATTATCACTCCTCCCTGGCTAATGAAACCAATCATCCTCTCTAGCATTTTAGCCCCACACACCAGAAACACTCTCCTCATAGTTTGAAAGGTTTCAGAAAGCATCGAAGCAGCTAAAAGGCAGCCTTTTTGCCTGATGAAATGACTCTGCAATAAATGTTGGGTTGTTTTTACTGGAGTGTGGGTGTGTATTTTCTTTGTAAACTTTCTACCTGTTCACTTCTCAGCATGGAATGAAAATCCGTTCAGATTCAAAAAGACACAAATAACACAACCACGGTTTACTAATTGTTACCAGGAAGCCTCTGCATAACAGGCGGATCACAGTTTAGAAAGCTAAGTCTGCATATTTACTTATTGGGGTATTTTGATAAGGATTTTCTAAAGTGTAAGTGCAGGTTGGGTATCCCTAATCTGAAAATCTGAAATTCAGAATGTTTCAATATCTGAGATTTCTTGATCACTAACATGATGCTCAAAGGAAATGCTCAACAGACATTTAGGATTTTGAATTTTTCTGATAATCCATGCTCAATCACTAAATATAATGCAAATTTTTCAAAATTAAAAAAAATTTCCAAATCTGAAATGCTTTTGGTCCTAAGTATTTCAGATAAGGGATATTCAACCAATATTAATAGCCTTTGTTAACAGGTTATGCAAGTCTATAGAATTCAAGCTGGTAAGAAATAGTTTAAGCATCACACAACTAACTGTACAACCAAGTTCTAATGAAAATTAGGGCTGGCTAAACCCTTTAACTAGCAAAGTGCATAAGCATTGGCAAGATGTGAGACCTCTTCTCTTCAGACATTTTGGCATAGACCCAGGGCAGTTTTGTCAAATGTGTTTCGATGTACTTTATCCATTGGACAGTGATTCTCTTAATCATTAGACCAAGCCCTGCAGTATGGTTTGAATGTGTCCACCAAAGTTCGTATGTTGGAAATTTAATCCCCAATCAACAGTGTTGTGAAGTGAGACCTTTAAGAGATGATTAGTTGGCCGGGCTTGGTGGCTCAGCCTGTAATCCCAGCACTTGGGAGGCCAAGGCGAGTGGATTGCCTGAGCCCCCAGGTTTGAGACCAGCCCGGGCAACTTGTCGAGACCTCGTCTCTACAATGAATAAAAAATTAGCCGGGCATGGTAGCGCTCACCTGTAGTTCCAGCTACTTGGAAGGCTGAGATGGAAGGATTGCTGGAGTCCAACAGGTCGGCGCTGGGGTGGCTGTGAGCATGCTACTGCACTTCAGCCTGGGCGACCCAGTGAGATTCTAACTCAAAAAAAAAAAAAAAGAGGTGATTAGTTCAGGAGGGTTCTGCCCTCAGGAATGGATTAATGGGTTAGTTATCTCAGGAGTGGACTCCTGATAAAAGTAAGTTTGGTCCTCTTTTGCTTTCTCAAACACTCTTTTGCCTTTCTTTCTTCCACCATGGGAAGACACAGAAAGAAGTCCCTCACCAGATGCTGGCATCTTAATATTAGTCTTCCTAGCCTCTAGAATAGTGAGAAATAAATGTCTTTTCTTTATAAATTACCTAATTTGTGATAATCTATTACTGCAGCACAAAAAGGTGCTAAGACATCCTGTAAAGCAGTCCTCATAAAAAATATGTTTCAGAGAACGACAGAATCAGAATGGACAAAATATTAACACTATGAGTAGTGATAGCAAACAAACTCCTCACATGGGAAGAAGGCAAATGGATCTTAGAATTCCTTTATAAGCCACATAAACTAGCAGACAGGAAGGAACATCATCTAAAAAGTAGAAATGAGTATCCGAGATGGAGTTTGGTAGTAAATAAATGTTTTGACCCAACCCAAACCATGGTTAGGTCTTTGTCCAAGCCCCTGCCCTTGGGGAGTCCAGAAGATGAGGAAAGCCATGTACAGAGAGTTAAAAACAGAAGGATCAGGCTGACCACTTGATCCATGATCCTTAGGAATGAGCACAGAGCTGGGAGTGCAAGGTCAAGCTGAGGATTTAGAAGCCAGAAGGCAAGGAACATAGCAGATATGGAGGAGCAAAAGGGACCGTGAAAATAAGCAACCCTAAGATAATTACTGGTATTTGAACTATGGGTTGAAGGCAAATTTTTATTGTGTGTCGGCAAATTGAGACTTGGTTAACTTTTCCTTTATAGATACAAGGCAGAACGGAAGATTCATGTTGGTTTTAAAGGGTTTTTGTGACCAGAAAAATAACAAAAATAACCACTACTACTACTTACTGAACATTACTCTATGCTAGACATTATGTTAGGGGCTTTCATTTGCATTACACTACATTTCAATAAATTAGAATCAATATTAATAGCAAGAATAATAATTATCATTTGCTGAGCACTTGTATGTGCCCATAACTGTGCTAAATGCTCCAAAGCATTATTTTTGTTTAAGCCTCTAACATTTCTGCAGTATTATCCTTTACTGATTGTTTCTATTTTACAGATGAAGAAATTGAGGCTCAGAGAAGTTAAAAAAAAAACTTCCCCAAGTTCACATAGCTTGTGGTAGCAGAGCCAGCCTTTGAAAAAGTTTTTGTCTGATACAAAAAACCATGCATTTCCAGGGGCTGAATGATGGTGTAGACCATAAGGACAGGAAGACTGATAGGTATGATATGGGAAGTTATGAAAAGAGATGCCCTTATAATCGTTCACTTGTTCCATACTTAAGGTGGTACCACCAATACTTTGACACCTATTTTTGACTTAATAATGTTTAAAAACCCTTCAAGGGGACACAGACCCTTCTTTTCATGGTTAGAGACAAGGTTTAAGGATAGCCCTAAGACAGGTAACAATGTCCTAAATTTACTGCAAGATATTGTATTAAAATCTATAAAATTAACTCTAAGAAAGGGTCTTGATTTAAAAAGAGAGAGTAATGAAGACCTCAAAGCAATCAGGATAGAGGGAGGATGATCTGAGGCGTGGATGGAAACAGTTGTTTAATCCCCACGTATTTACTGAGCTCTTTTTATGACCAAGGCCATTTAAGAGTTATTCTTCCTATTTTCCTTTTTCTTTTTTTTTTTTTTTTTTTTTGAGCTGGAGTCTCACTCTGTTGCCCAGACTAGAGTGCAGTGTCCGCTCCCGGCCACCACAGCCTCGACCTGCTGGGCTCCAGCGATCCTTCCACCTCAGCCTTTCAAGTAGCCAGAATTACAGGCATGCGCTACCACGCCCGGCTGATTTTTTGATTTATTGTAGAGATGAGGTCTTGCTGCCCAGGCGGGTCTCGAACCCACAGGCTCAGGCAATCCACTCACCTCAGCCTCCCAAAGGCGCGGGATTACAGGCTGAGCCACCGAGCCCGGCTTCTTCCTATTTTCAAGAGTAGAAACTGAGGCTCAGAGAGGTTACGCAATTAATAGCGGTCCACAGAGTGTCTGAGTTCAAATCCCGTTCTTTTTCTATTTCATCTAGAATGATAGAAGCCAAAGACCCCAGTAACTTCCAAAGTAACCAGATGAAAGTTATCTGATGGAATAGGAAGTTCCTGCTCATCTGTGGATCCCAATACCACAGGCTATAGCCCAATGCCAATATTAAAAAAGAAAGAAAGAAAAATTCTTGGGCTTCAGAATTTGGTTCCTGAAGATGCCAGTAATCGTTCTTAGTTCTGAGCATAATAATTCATGTGGGGGACAGAAGGCTTTTTCAAGAACTGCAACTCCATATTACACATGGACTGGTAAACACCCATGTACCTTGTTGGTCTCAAAAACTTGTAACTATTTCATTCAAAACTTGCAAGAGACACATTAATATTAAAACATCAACTGAATTCCATTAGTAATACATCTCTCTCCCCAGCAAGAGAAAGAAAGGTCCACACTGCTAACCTGGATTGTGCTTGTAGACATGGATTCAAGTAGTGCCCACAGGAAGCTACTGAGGTTTCCCTATCCTTCACTGACCTCACTGAACACCTCTTCCCCACAATGTCTTACTTTCATGTTCTCAGGCTGTATCCAGGGAAAGAGGTGTTAATCTATCTTGAGCAGTTTGTGCCTTGGTCCTTGGTTGCTTCAGTTGAGAAGGTGGTGCCTCCAATCATTACAGCAACAAAATGTACATGGGAATTGACTCCTTCAACTAGGCAGCACAGAGGAAGTGGAGAAAGAACAAAATGCAGTGTATCAACAATAGCTCATATTTTTGTTACTATAATTTTTTCCGAAAATTTTCCTAAGTAAAGAAAAATTAATATATTAATCTTAAAGAGAGCATAAATGATATGACTACTAACAAGAGGTAGCCTGGTGGTCTAACATAGGCTTAGTGAATGTGCTAAACAATCTTTTAAAGTATTTAAGTCCTCACAGTTGGCACTAATTATAAAAGGAAACCACATCTTTTTCTTGAAGACTTAGGAGAAATGTAACTGTTTCAGCACATGCCAGAAATGTTAACCATATCCGGACCTTTATTATCATGCTGTAGTCCCCCAAAACAGATTTCCTCTGTTATAGGCTGAATCATGTCTCCCCAAAATTTATATTCTGAATCCTAACCACCGGTACCTCAAAATGTATTTGAAGATAGAGTCTTTAAAGAGAGGTAATTATGCTCAAATTAAGCTCAAATGAGGTCATCAGGATGAGCACAAGTCAGATTGGACTTGTGCCATTTTAAGAAGCAATTAGGACACAGACCTACACAGAGAGACGATCATGCGAAGAAATAGGGAGCAGAAGACAGCCATCTACAAACCGAGGAGTAAGGTCTCAGAAGAAATCAACCCCACTGACATCTTGGTCTTAGACTTTTAGTCTCTAGAATTGTAAGAAAATATATTCCAATTGTGTAAGCCACCCACTCTGTGGTACTTTGTTATGGCAGCTCTAGGAAACTAACACAAAAGTCCAAAACTAGATGTTTGACAGGGATAAATCTATCAACTAAGATAAATCTTCAGTACAATTGCTTGCTTTCCATGATTATTTTCATTCAACTTTCAAAACCTCTGAGATGAAGAGTATTGCCACCCTAGAACTGGATGAAATACCCCCTCCTCCAAATCCCTGAGACCCCAAGGATGAGATGAATGTAGGTGGGTGGAGTTTATGTGTCTGCTCTTACCTAACAAATTCAGTTGTTCATAATTAAATAAAGATTCTCTATCTCCTGACTAATGCAACAGCCCCTTTAGTAGCTTCCTCATTTCCATTCTTACCCCTTCCAATTCATTCTCCTCAGAGCAGTAAAATGATCTTCTTACCATTTAGAAATTATCTAGTTTAAAAGCCTTCAGGACACACTGTCTCTCCATCCTGGGTTTAAACCTAGTGCTTTTTACTCTTTCCTGATGTAGGATCTCTTAGCACACCAATTCATCATCCGCTTGGAACACTCTTCCCAATTCTGTACAAAACCAAGTCCTGCTGGTCTTTTAGGTCTCAGCTTGACTATCACTGCCTCAGCAGATGTTCTCCAACCACCCTCCTAAAACTCACCATCTGTGCTCCTACCTATCATTGTCCATCCTACCCCATGTTTAATTTCTTCGCAGCAAGTATTATAACTTATAAATATTTTATTTACTCTTCTATGTACTTGTTTTTCTATAGCCACAAGGTCAGGGGCTTTGTCTGATTTATCACCACTGTAGTTCCATGGTTGAACGAATGAATGGATAAATAATACAGAAGGTGAAAGCACTTTGTAAACTCTATATCACTGTATAAATGCTAGTTATAATTATTAGATTTTTAAGGCCTATTAAAGCAGAACTCATGTCTTCTTTTCTTCCCATCCCTCACTTCCTCAGTAACTGAATTGTAATTCATTGTTCAAAAATGATGTCATAAATGGATCGTCGTAGCAAACAACTTATAATTCATAGCAATGTATGAGTTTTTTTTAAATAGTTTTGCATATTTTAACCCATATTAATCTCCACAACCACCCTGTGAGTAGGCATTCTTATTTCCATTTTACAGAGAAGGAAATTGAGGCTAAGGAGGTAAGTTTATACAGATAATAAGTGGCAAGGCCAAGACGTTTTCCACTGTCCCATTGCTGCTGTTCCAATCAAATTGCTTAGTAATTACCCTTGCCAGGCTAATGGTGACAAATGAAAGATAAGGGTTGAGGGGACCCATGCATACATCAACAGAATATTGTCCTGTGGGTTTGCTTGCTAGCAGAAAAGAGGACTTTCTTGGCATGGGACTTTTTTGAGCCAATAAGGAAGAGTTTTTCTTTGTACTCTATTTTTTGTGTATGTTATATATCAATTCTTGAATCTGAATGTATTTTACTATTATAATCAAATATTTCTGTCTTCATTCTAATTTGAGGCAAATTTCTCAAAAAAATATTTTACTGTTTATAGTAAAAGATTATAATATTGGCCAATGAAAAATTATATTGTTATGTCTTCTAGGGCTGGCTCTCTCATACACTGAATTTGTTTTTCTTCTTCCAGAAGATAGATAGTTCTGTAAATATTGTGTCATTCATTAGGCAGATATTTATTTAAACCAGGTGCAGTGGTATAATCCCTGTATTTTGGGAGGCCAAGGTGAGAGAGTTGTTTGAGCCCATGGGTTCACGACCACCCTAGGCAACTTGATGAGACCTTGTCTTTACAATAAATAAATAACAAACTGGCTAGCAGTGTTGGTGTGTGCCTGTATTTCCAGCTATTTGGAAGCCTGAGGCAGAAGGATTGCCTGAGCCCAGCATGTTGAGGCTACTGATGCCATGAGCATGCCACTGCATTCCAGCCGGGGACACAAAGTGAGACTCTGACTCAAAAAAAAAGATATTTATTTAATACTGTTATTATTAGACTAGCATTTATAACAGCAGATTATAGTCTCTTTTGAGATGACACTTACAAAATAATTTTGCTAGGAAAATGTATTTTGTGGTCAAAGTTGAAAGACAAATGACAGAATAAGAATAAGTAAAAAGTATTTTGCAACACTTGTGAAAAATATATGCAACCCTGGCAAAGAACAGTCAGTGTTCATCTCTTTAGGATAAGAAAATCCCTTATATCTGAATAATAATTTTTAAAACTCTATATAAAAATAAACATAGGGCAACCCTTCAGGTCCCCTCCCACTGAGGGAGCGTTTCTGTCCTCTCAATAAATGCTGCTTTCTAAAAAAAAAATTAATTAAATTTTAAAAAAGCATAAAACATGAACAAGACTTCAAAGACATACAGTATTATACAGTAAATAAAACAAAAGAGACACAATATCACTAACAAATGAATGCACATTATAGTAGTATTTGTCTAAAATATTGGGAAAAAATGTTAAAAGTTGAAAAACATCAATATAAGCAAAAGTATGTTGAAGAGTAAATTATTACTATCATCACAGAGGGTAACTTTACAATATCCATTTAATTTTAAAACATATACTTGTGGTTCCTTTTCTAGTACTTTGCCTTCAAGTACTAACAAAATAATATATTAACACAAAAACTGGGTTTTTTGTTTTTGTTTTTGTTTTGAGTTAGAGTCTCACTCTGTCGCCCAGGCTGGAGTGCAATAGCATGCTCATGGCCACCCCAGCCTCGACCCGCTGGGCTTAGGTGATCCTTCTGCTTCAGTCTTCCAAGTAGCCGAAACTACAGGCATACACTACCACACCCAGCTAATTTTTGATTTATTGTAGAGATGAGGTCTCATGAAGTTGCCCAGACTGGTCTCGAACCCGTGGGCTCAGGCAATCCTCTCACCTCGGTCTCCCAACATGTTGGAATTTCAGGCTTGAGCCACCACACCTGGCCCATAAAAACTGCTATTACATTTAAATAATTTTACATGTGTTTCAAGAAATAAATGTCATTTGCATTCATATATTTGGCATCAGGTATCTAGCCACAGTAAATGCAAGTTTTCATTTGAAAAATTTGCTCAGAGAGAATTGAGTAGAGGGTACATAGTAAACTCTTTCTGAGTGGGATTTAAAAGATAATTGAACTGATGAAGCCATAAGAACATTCAAAGAAACCAACATCATATTCTTCAGAAACTCTGCCCTCTTCTTGAAACAAGGTCTAGTGGAAAAGACCAATCAGTTTGGAGTCAGTTATATGTGAATTCTAATCTTTGCACTGATGCTAACTAGTTATGGCTTAGTTCCCCTATCCATAAAATGTATCTTTAAAAAGGCATATCTTTACCAAAAAACTCATATTTCAGTTGCCTATTGGTTGGAACAGATAAGAAATAGCAAAGTTCATGGCACATAATGTGTGATCCACAAATATTAGCTCCCTATGCATGTGTACTCATGAAATCTGTAGACTAAAGATCTGTGCAGAAAAGAAGAAAAAGTTGGGTGCAGATGACTCTTTACTGCTCTAGGAGTAATTAATTATCAATTTCCCAATTTTTACTGAGTAACTCATTGTGAGGGATATGGCACTTGGTTCTACAGGTGCAACTTACAATAGACAAGCTTGCTGCCAAGAAACTATTCCAATGTATACTTTGTAACACATTCTGTCATTCAGACTGTACAAAGAAATTTCTCATAAGTATCAATGGGGGAAAAGGCATATGGTTCTGTAGCTGAAAATAGCATTATCAATAAGAGTAAGAATACAAAAAGTTTAATATATGACGAGTATTGTTCTACTCACCTTATGTGAATTATTCCATCTAATCATTTTAGCCTATGATGTAGATTTTACTATTATAGGTCTTAATGATCAATAAGAAAGAAATTGACCATTTCAGGGCACCAAACTTATCCAAAGCTTTAGATATAACTGACATAGAAAAGGCCCCAAGTTCAGAGCAAGCAGCTCTAAAATGGATTTACATCAGTTTCCATCAAAATAGAATATCAATCAGTGTGATTCAGGAGGAATCCTTGATCAAGAAGAATAAGAAATATTACCTCGGTCAAAGCCAATAATTTGAACAGTTCACCATGTAATGGATAATACTTGGCATAGATCAGAGCATGCCCAAGTGGACAGCTGACTCAGAATCTATAGGAGGGACATGTGAGTCACACAAGCCAATCAACACCCTGGTCCAAAATTCATCATCTGTTCATTTAAGAAACTTTTGTGAACAACTCCTATGTGCCAGGTACTGTTCTAGACATGTAGAATACAGAAATAAACAAAACAGACAGAAAAAAAATCTGTCTACATAGAACTTATATTCTTGCATGGATATTCATTAAAATAAATAAGTAAAATATGCATATCAGTTTGTAAAAAAAAGTGGTATGAAGACATATAAAGCAGGGATAGGTCCATTAGAGCTGCTATAATAAGACACTGCTGTATTAATCCTTGGTTGTGTTGCTATAAAGGAATACCTGAGGCAGGGTAATTTATAAAGAAAAGAAGTTTACTTTGGCTCGTGGTTCTGCAGACTGTACAAGAAGCACAGTGCTGGCATCTGCTTCTGGTGAGGGCCTTGAGCAGCTTACAATCATGACAGACGGTAGAGAGGAAATGTGTGTCATATGGTGAGAGAGGAAGTGGGAGAGAGAAGGAGGCACCAGGCTCTTTTAAGCAACCAACTCTCATGTGAACTCATAGAGGAGTAACTCGCTCAGTGGAGAGGGCACCCACCACTCACGAGGTATCTGTCTCCATAACCCAAATACTTCCCACTAGGCCCCCCCTCCAGTTTTAGGGAACACATCTCAGCATGAGATTTGGAGAAGACAAACATCCAAACTATAGCAACCACAGACTGGGTAGTTTATAAACACCAGAAACGTATTTCTCACAGGTCTGAAGTATAGGAAGATCAAGATCCAGACACCAGCAAGCTGATGGCCTACTCCTTATAGATGGCACTATCTAGGTGTTCTCATGACAAAAGAGTGAGAGAGGGAACTCATTCTCTCAAGCCTTTTTGTAAGGGCTCTGCCCTCAAGACTTAATCACTTCCTATAGACTTCATCTATTAATACTATCATTCACATTATTATTAACACATTATAAATAATAAGCAAATGAGTAATCTGTATATTATAAATGCTATCACATTCATCATTAAGTCTCAACACATAAATTATGGGGTACACATTCAGATCCTAGCAGTAGGGACTTAGGAAGAGACAAGGGAATAAAGGATGTTAACCTGTACCCATGACCTCAATAGATCTGGGAATGTCACTCCAGATGAGTAAATGCAGAAAATAATTCTTCCAGGTGAAAAATGAACAGAATAAGAATAGAGATAATGAAGAAACAAATAGATACACTACCATTTTTATACCATATTTTGGTGTAAGGGTCCTGATTAGTTCGAAAACAGATTAATATTGTATGAGTGTTATCTGCTTTCTAAAGTGTTTAAAACATCTACTGAATAAAGTAGACTTACAATTTCAATTGAATATTTCAAAATCTTAGATTTAACCAGTAATCATCGTTTACATGTTTGGGAAAGAGTAACTTGTTAAATCTATAACGTTTTTGTTTTTGAGTTGGAGTCTCCCTCTGTTGCCCAGGCTGGAGTGCCATGGCACACTCATAGCCACCCCAGCGTCGACCCGCAGGGCTCTGGCAATCCTTCCACCTCAGCCTTCCAAGTAGCCAGAGCTACAGGCATGCGCTACCACAGCTAAGTTTGTGATTTATTGTAGAGACAAGGTCTCGCCAAGTCGCCTGGACTGGTCTTGAACCCGCGGTCTCAGGTAATCCACTCGCCTCGGCCTCCCAAAGTGCTGGGATTATAGCGTGAGCCACCAAGCCCAGTAAATTCCATAACCTTTTAATGTATTTGCTGTACCTATAGTACATAAAGAGCTAGCGGCTGGATGCAGTGGCTCCTCCTATAATCCCAGGCTTTGGGAAGCAGAAGGGTCGCTTGAGACCACGAGTTTAAGACTAGCCAGGACAGTACAGCAAGACCCCATTTCCACAAATTTTAAAAAAGAATTAGAAGAATGCTAAACTTTTATATTTTTTAAAATACGTATTGATCAATAAGTTCATGAGACTAATAAATTGGGTACTGAAAAAGTGTAAAGATAACTAAAACTGAGTGCTTCTCTCTATGAATAAAAAATCCCTTGAAATATGTTACACATCACAAATCTGAGATCCACTGAAGTTAAGTAACTTACCCTCCAGAGTTGCAAAGCCTCTGAAGATTTGAATGTGGTCACTAATCTAATAGCTTCCTAACAATGATATTAAATGCTAACAGTGTGCAGTGCAAAACCTGGCACAGAGTGGGCACTTAATATTTCTGTCTTCCTCACTCTGGCCTAAATCAAACTACAGTTGACTCGAACAACACAGATTTAAAATGCACAGGTCTGCTTATGGGGAGATTTTTTTCAATGCATTTATTAGAAACATGTTTTAAAGAATTGCAACAATTTGAAAAAAAACTTGAAGACAAATTACATAGCCTAGAAATATTTAAAAAATTAAGGACATGTTAGGTATGTCACAAATTCATAAAATATGTGCAGATACTACTCTATTTATATGGCAATCGACTTTATTTTATCTGCAAGACTTCCAGTCAAAAGTAGACTATTAGTGGTTAAGTTATGGGGGAGACAAAAGTTTTATGTGGATTTTTTACTGCAAGAGGGTGAGCACCCATAACCCCCACATTGTTCAAGGGTCAACTATACAGGGATACTCAGGGAAATCTAAAATACCACCTGACACAAATATACACACTCACAGGTCATTCACACACTGCTCCCTTTCCTCCTACCAACTTCAAATCCTTCTGAATACACTCATGTGACTTAATGTGCTCATTTCACCAACTAAAATGATCTGATTAGAAAAACTAATCAACTGCCTGATGATTGTGGTCAATAGTCTCAAAGAACCACATATCCTTCTATTCATGACTGTGGATGGGTAATCACCTCCCATTGAACCTGACTGTCCTCATGGCTCACTCACAATCATCAAAATGAAGTGACCCTTCCGGAATTCCAGAGCCAGATTAATTAACTTTGTGTTTCCCTAGATATAACTATTTCCAAATGATCACTCAGCCATGATCTTTTTTTACTCTATCCACATTCAGAATAGCAATAGCATATACTTTATCTAATATTTATAAATTATCACCTATTATGATACCCAAAGAATATTTTCTTTCTCTTTTTTCAGGAAACAGTTGAAAACTAACTTAATAATGAACATTTTCCAAGCAGCGTTCCACTCTAAAACTCATGAGAGTTATAAAATAACCTAAAACTAAGAGGGTGGAATGGCTCACCCTTTAAATTCTTTATATCTTGAAGTCTTTGATTTAAATCATTATTTTTTTAAATCAAGTCACACAGTACTCTTAATAAAGCATTATTATTTCAAGGAAAAGGATAAAACTTTCCAAATGCAAATGTTTAGCTGGAGTAGAGTTATAAAAGATTCCAAGACATTAGTCAGGAGATGGATTGCTTTGCTATTACAAGTCTGGGTTACAATTATCACTGGAACCAAATTCCCGTCAGATTAGTCTTTACTCAGAATGAATGTTTGTAATTATGAAATGAAATAAGTTTTAATTTGAATTGCCTAAAAAGGGGAAACCAAATATTGTGTAATTACCGGAGAAGAAATTTGAGATGGAAAACAAGATAGTGTTATTTACAAGTAAAAAGGCTTTTATGGGATTATGGGGCTTTAATGTGCATATTTGTAGGATTTGGGGTGGCAGAATTTGGAACTAAAATATTTTTCATCAGCGTTTATTTACAGTGTGCATGCAAGAAATGGAATCCCAGACACATCTGATATTGGTCTTATTTAAACCTTTTATATCCCTACTAAATCTGAAAAGACTCAATGTTAGCCACACATAATGGAGGTAATCATGGAGTGTGATAAAGTAAGAATTTGAAAACCACATGCAATTTTTAGGCTCAAATCCAGGACTATAAAACCACCTAGAGACATAATGAGCATGCCTCTCCTTCTTGGAGAAGTAAAAGTAGTATAGGGGAAACATATCTTTATTTTCTGTCCACAGTTCGCAGCACCTGAGTAGAGCCCCTATATGGCTTGTAACTGCTTTACTGCAAGGGTCACCCACAAGTGCCATTTCGCTCCTCGGGAGGGCTGCCATTTATTATCCTTGTCAAAGTGTGCTGTAGGTGAACTTTTATCTCTATCGTATGTTTCTCAGGTCCCTCCTGAAGCCCCACTTTCTCACATCGAGAAGTCCCAGACCACAGGACTTAGGCCCACCCTGGTTATCTTTCCCAAAGACTGCACTGCTTAGTTTTAGTAGCTCTGAACTTTTATTCCAACCTTTTCTGGGATAAAACCTTCCTACTGAGGATCTCCTTCCTATGCAGGAACAAACTAATTTACACTAAACCACCCTTACCAAAGGCATTGCCTCCTTGAAGGGTAAGGCAAAAACAGCTCATGGTTCACAACCTATTTATGTTTCTCTTCATATATTGCACAGTTGTTACAAGAAAGGACCAGCCAGAAACAGTCAGTGACTGACACACTTGTACACAGATGCCCACATGGGTGAGTTAGAGACTCTCTCTGCCTTTTGTCTGTCCTTGTACTCAAGGACATTTTTAAACTTCGTTCCTTCCTGTTCACACTCAGCAGTCATTGCTAAGCCTCAGATAATTTCAAAAAGATTTCCCAGAATTTCAATTTAGAATTTCACCAATCAATAAAAATTTCCTGGAGGCTTCAACACTCCACTGACAGCAATAAACTGATAATCAAGGCAGGAAGTCAACAATGAAACACTGGCATTAAACTAGACCCTAGAGAAAATGGACCTATCATACCTCTACAGAACATTGCACACCAAACTGCAGAATATACATTTTTCTCTTCAGCACATGGAACATTCTCCAAGACAGATCATATGACAGGTCACAAATCAAGCCTCAATTAATTCAAAAAAGTAAAAATCACATCAAGCATCTTCTCAGCCTACAATAGAATAAAACTAGAAATGAACTCCAAGAAAAACTCATGAAACCAAACAATCAATGGAAAGACCAAACAAACAATGGAAATTAAGCCGTCTGCTTCTAAGTGATCATTGGGTCAACCATGAATTCAAGATGAAAATTTAAAAATTTCTTGAAATGAGTGGCAACAATGAGACAAGTTATCAAAACCTCTGGGATACAGCCAAAGCGGTGCTCAGAGGAGAATCTATAGTACTTAAATGCCTATATTAAAAAGACTGAAAGATCACATATTGACAAACTAATGACACACCTTAAGGAGCTAGAAAAAATACAAACAAACCAGATCCAAAACTAGCAGAAGAAAAGTAAAGATCAGAGCAGAACTAAATAAAATTGAAACAACAACAACAAAAAATACAAAGGGTCAAGAAATAAAAAGTTGGGTCTTTGAAAAGATAAACAAAATTGATAGACCACTAGGTAGATTAACAAGGAAAGAAGATCCAAATTAGCACACCAGAAATGAAAATAAAGACATTACAACTGATACCACAGAAATACAAAAGGTTATCCAAGATTACCATGAACACCTCTATGCAAATAAACTAGATAAACTAGAGGAAATGGACAGATTCTTGGAAAAATACAACCTCCAAACCCTGAATCAGGAAGAAATAGAAACCCTGATCAGACCAGTGATGAGTAGCGAGATTGAAACAGTAATTAAAATTCTCCAACAAATAAAAAGTCCAGGACCTGATGGAGTTAAAGCTGAATTCTACCAGACTTTCAAAGAACTGGTACCAATCCTGCTGAAGCTATTCTAGAAGACTGAAAAGGAGATAATTCTCTCTTATTCTACGAAGCCAGTACACCTAATGCCAAGGCATGATAAAGACACAAGAAAAATAGAAAACTACATTCCAACATTCCTGATGAACACAGACACAAAAATCATCAACAAAATACTAGCAAACCAAATTCATCAGTTCATAAAAAAATAATAATAATTCACCACGGTCAAATAGGCTTTATCACAGTAATGCAAGGATGTTTCAGCAAATGTAAATCAATAAATGTGATCCACCACATAAACATTAAAAAAAACAAAAATCATATGACCATTTCAATAGACATAGAAAAAGCATCTGATAAAATCCAGCATCCCTTCATGGCAAAAACCTTCAGCAAAATAGGCATAGAAGGAACATTCCTCAAAATAATAAAAGCCACATATAACAAATTCACAACCAATGTCATCCTGAATGTAGAAAAGTTTACTGCATTCCCTCTCAGAAGTGGAAGAAGGCAAGGATGTCCATTTCATCACTCCTATTCAACATAGTACTGGAAGACCTAGCCAAAGCAACCAGGCAAGGGAAAGAAATAAAGGGTATCCAAATTGGAAAACAAGAAACTAAACTATCTCTTTATGCCGACAATATAATCTTAAACCTAGAGAATCCTAACAATGTCTCCAAAAGACCCCTGAAATTGATAAATAAATTCAGTAAAGTTTTAGGATACAAAATGAAGACACACAAATCAGTAGCACTGCTATACACCAATAGCAACCAATCGGGAATCAAATCAAGAGTTCAATTCCATTTACAATATCAGTCAAAAAGTTAAAATATCTAGGAATATACTTAACCAAGAAGGTGAAATATTTCTATAAAGAGAACTACAAAACCCTGATTAAAGAAATTGCAAAAGACACAAACAAATGGAAAAATATCCCATGCTCATGAATTAAAAGAATCAATACTGTTAAAATGACTATATTACCCAGAGTAATCTACAGAGTCAACACAATCCCTGCCAAACTACCAACATCATTTTTCACAGAATTACAAAAACAATCCCAAAATTCATACGGAACAACAACAACAAAAAAATCCAGAATAGCCAAAGCAATCCTAAGGAAAAAGGACAAAGCTTGAGACATTACATTGCCTGATTTCAAATTGCACTACAGGCCTTTATTAACTAAAACAGCACAGTACTCGTACAAGAGCAGACACATGGACCAATGGAACGGAACAGAGAATCCAGAAATAAACCCAAACACCTACAACCAACTGATCTTTGACAAAACAGATTTTAAAAAAATACACTGGGGAGAGGACACCCTATTCAACAAATGGTGCTGAAAATACTGGATAACTACAAACAGAAAAAGAAAACTCGATCCCTATCTCTCCCCATATACAAAAATTAACTCAAGATTGATTAAAGACTTAAATGTCAGACCTGAAATCATAAAAATACTATAAGAAAACCTAGGAAAAACTCTTCTAGACATTGCCTAGGCAAAGAATTTATGTCTAAAACCCCAAAAGCAAATACAACTAAACCAAAAATTAATAAGTGGGATTAATTAAACTAAAAAGTGCCTGCATGGCAAAAGAAATAATCAGCATAGCAAATAAGCAACCTTCAGAAAGGGAGAAGATATTCACAAACTATACATCTGTCAAATGGGACCTCATCAAATTGAAAAGCTTCTGCAAAGCAAAAGAAACCGTCAAGAGAGCAGGGAGACAGGCCATAGATTGGGAAAAAGTATTTTGCCAACTGTATATCTGACAAAGGCATAACATCCAGGGTCTACAAGGAACTCAAACATGCCAAAAGGAAGAAAAGCAAACACCCCATTTAAAAATGAGGAAAAAGATATAAGTATGACACTTCTCAAAAGAGAATATATGGGCAGTCAACAGACATGTGAAGAAGTGCTCAGTCTCACTAATCAGAGAAATGCAAATCAAAACCACATTGAGATCACCTAACCCCAGTAAGAATGGCCATCATTAATAAAATAAAAAACAACAGATGCTGGCGAGGATGTGGAGAAAAAGGAGTGCTTCTACACTGCTGGTGAGCATGCAAGCTAGTGCAACCTCCTTAGAAAACAATTGCTTTTTAAAAAACTAGATATTGATCTTCCTTATGACCCAGGAATTAACCTACTGGGAATAACCTTGAGGAACTCAAATCATTCTACAAAAAGATACCTGCACATGATTTTTATTGCAGCACTATTCACAATAGCAAAGACATGGAACAAACTGTGCTGTCCATCAAAACTGGACTAGATTTTTTTAAATGCACATGTACACAATAGAATATTACACAGCCATAAAGAAGAACAAACGTATGCGGTAACTTGGATGGATTTAGAGTCTGTTATACTCAGTGATCTATCACCGAAACAAAGAACAGAGTACCATATGTTCTCATTCATAAGCGGACCCTAAACATTACCATAATACTATAAGAAGGAGATTGGCAGTAGTGAGATATTGCTGGGGTGACGGGGAAGAAACACAACATCAGTAAGGGTAACTGATCTCAAGCCAGGCAAAGTGGGAACCAATGGGAGGGCCAAACTTTACCTGTATGATGAACATTTGTATACCTAGTCCTGAATTATACCCCACATCTTTAAAATAAAATAAAATAAATTTTTTTAAAAAACAAAAGATATGCAAACGGTCAACAAATATATTTTAAAATACTCAACATCACTAATTATCAGGAAAAAGAAAATTATGTCTATTATATATCAATATAATAAAACCACAATGAGGTATCACTTTACACCAGAAAAAATGGCCATTATTAAAAAATCAAAAAATAATAGATGCCGGTACTGATGGGGTGAAAAGGGAACACTTACACACTGTTGATGGGAGTGCAAATTAATACAACCTCTATGGAAACTGGTATGGAGATTTCTCAGAGAACTAACAGTAGACCTACCATTTGATCCAGCAATTCCACTACTAGGCGTCTACCCAAGGGAACAGAGGTCATTAAACAGAAAAGACACCTGCACTCTGATGTTTATACCAGCACAGTTTACAACTGCAAAGATGTAGCATCAACCTAAATGCCCATCAACTGTTCAGTGAAAACTGAAAATGTGGCACATATATATATAATGTTATTTTATTATTCAGCAATAAAAAAGAATGCAATAATATCTTTTGCAGCAACTTTGATGGAATTAAAGAGCATCGATCTAACTGAACTAGCACAGGAATAGAAGACCAAATATCGCATGTTCTCACTAAAAAGTGGGAGATAAGCTAAGGATCTGCAGAGTCATATAAATAGTTATAATGGGCATTGGAGACTCAGAAGGGGAAGAGTGGAAAGGGGAAGAGGAATAAGACAGGTGTGTCAGGTACAGTGTGCAAAGGCGGGGTGGTGGGTATACTTAAAGCCCAGACTTCTTCACCACTATACAATGCATCCATAACCGAAAATTATTTGTACCCCATAAAGCTACTGAAATCAAAAGGAAAAATAAATTAGTATCTCCTGTGTCAGGGTCTCATCATTTGTTCATTAATAAATTCATTCGGGCACTTATCAATACCCCAAATATCAAGCATGGTGCTAGGCATTAACTGAACACAGACAGCTTTCTGTTCATTGGTGCCAGTAGATAGAGAAATGGTCATGGGCACCGATAAGAGCTGTAAAACAATAAGATAGGTAACAATATAGTTATCATTATTGCTAAATTAATTGAGCATATGCTATGTGCCAGACATGATGCTCAGAATTTGATATTCCTTATTTTATTTAATCACCACAACAATCCTAAGCCCCCTCCTTTTTTTTTTTTTTTTTTTTTTTTTGAGTTGGAGTCTCACTCTGTCGCCCAGGCTGGAGTGCAGTGGCACGCTCACCCCCAGCGACGACCGGCTGAGCTTAGGCGATCCTTCTTCCGCCTCATCCTTCCAAGTAGCTGTAACTACACGCTCGGCTAATTTTTTATTTATTGTAGAGATGTGGTCTCCCCAAGTTGCCCGGACTGGCCTCGAACCCACGGGCTCAGGCAATCCATTCACCCGGACCTCCCAAAGTGCTGGGATTACCGGCTGAGCCATCGAGCCCGGGCTCCTAGTCCCATTTCACAGACAGAGAAACCAAGGCTCAGCAACATCAAGTAACATGCAGAAACTGCACAAATAATTCCTATATCATGACTGGAATTTAAAGCAAGCTCTGCCTGATTCCGAAGTCATTTACCATCCGTATGACCTTGGGAAAATGGGTGAAGCATCATAAATCACCATTTCTAATCTGAAATGCCATCTCAGTCCCAAAGAAAGTAATTTCTACTGAGAGGTAAATTGCAGGGCCGGGATGTTTACATTCTCGTGGCCCATAGTATTCTTTATGTACCCTGTGTGTAAAAATCTATCCTCTCGAACAATTTGATTGCTTCTAAAATGGCAAAGGGGGTGAAGGAAGCGTACATAAATATTTACAGTGTTCACACGAGGAGAGAATTTGCCAGATGGTGCGCCTTGAAATGCCACTTGCCTTTACACAAACTGAGGCCCCCGCTGAAGGCATCTTCAGACTTCATCTTTATAACATAAAACGGGGGGTGATAAAGTGATCATCAGTTATCGTCTCACCCAGGGGGCTCCTGTTTAATGAGCCCGTGTGGGCGTGACCGTGGTTCTGGAAGGCCCACTAGAGAACACCTCGCAATCAGGAGTCTGGGTTGTTGGACCGCCTGAGCCCGCGGGTTCGAGACCCGCCTGGGCAGGCGAGACCTCATCTCTACAATAAATCAAAAAATCAAAAACCATACCATCCGGGCGTGGTAGCGCGTGCCTGTCATTCCGGCTACTCGGAAGGCTGAGACGGAAGGATCGCCGGAGCCCCGCAGGTCGAGGTCTGGGCGACCGAGTGAGACTCCAACTCAAAAAAAAAAAGAGTCTGGGTTGTGAGATGCATCCTATCAGGAGCTCCCTGCGCGGAGTCCGGCTTTGCTGCCCCTTCTGCGCCTGCGCTCCAGGGGCTTACTCGGGCTCAGCCGCAGACTGAGAGACGAGCATCCCCTGGAGACCTGAGAAATACGCATTTGGAAGACACCTGCAAACCAGGCTGGAAAAGAAGCACGGAGGCAGGTCCGACGGGCTACTAGAGAGCAAAGTCAATCCGTGCCTGTGGTGTAAGGGTGAAGGAGCTTTTAGGATCTAGTCTCTCTGTCGGCCGCGCCAGAGTGGGTGGAGTGAGTTCAGCTCCCAGAGATAAACTAAAGTGGTCCCTCCGTGCAGGCGTAGACAAAGGAGTAAAACCAAAAGAGCAACAACAAAAATTTGAGATAAGCCTGCAACCCCACTGCTCTCTAAAGAAAGTGGAGTATGTTAACGAAGATTATTTTTTCTTTCTTCTTTTTTTTTTTTTTAATCTTTTTTCAGCTGAGTGGGTCGTAAGGTTGTTTCAGCGTGGAACTTCGGGAGTCAGACGCCGAAGTTCTAAGCTTTACTACTTCCTACCTACCTGTGAGACGCGGGGCAAGTTTCTCAGCCTCTGTAAACCTCCGTTTCCTCGACCGTAAATGAGGATAATAATTATACCTACCTCCCAGGGTTAACGATAATTAAGCTCCATGTAAAACGCTTAACAAAGTGCCTGGAATGTAGGCAATGCTTAAGCAACTTCAGACATTTGTATGGCAGGTTTGGGATAGAAACCAAAGAGATGGGTTGCTCTAAATTAGCAGTTTTCAAAAGTTTTCATCCCAGGATCCATTTATACTCTTAAAAATTATTGAGAATTTCAAGGAGCATTTATTTATGTAGATTATATCTGTCAATATTCACTGTATTAGAACTTAAAACTTAAAGTCTCTTCAACGCTTCTAAACTCGTTCATTTAAAAACAAGGACAATAAGTTCATTATGTTTTCATAACATATGAAAACCACTTTATTTTCCAAAATAAATAATTGAGAAGAGTGGCTTTGTTTTACATTTTTGCAAAGCGCTTCACTGTCTGCCTTAATAGTCAGTTGGATTCTTATATCTGCTTCTGTAGACAATCACTAGCCTTCTCAGATAATTGTGTATACAACAACACAAACTATATGTTCAGTCTTTGATGAAACACCAAAACTCCACAAGAGATAGTTTCTTAAAGGATAGTTGCAATTAAAAAAAAATTTAAAAAAATCTAAAACTGTATCAATAAACTTATTTTTGGATCTTTCACTTATGCACAATTTTGTAACATCATGTATTGATCATTTGGAATATGTGTCAACATTCATTGCTTCAACACTCATCGATTGGTGACTAAGAAAATAATAACTCTATATGCCCCAAGTTTTATTTTATTGAGTGAATCGCTGTTGGAATGAAGTTAGAATTTGAGATTGACTCTTAAAAAATATATCTTCACTAACAGGTCGGGGATTTATCAGAATGTTCCTACATGTTCTGAGCTGACATCTTCTTGAAGAGATCTAATGACACAAACCCAATATTTTGCGATGCAGGGGGCTCACTGGGAATAAGAATGTCTGACCCCATCCCAAGTCCCTCAGATCCCAAGCCCTTGTTACATTGGTGAGGGCTTAGAGAACCTGATTCTTGATACATAAGACTATCTAAAGAATTTCTTGTTTAAATCCTGAAGATTAGTTTGCATTTATAGAGTCAATTTAAGCCTACTATCAAGAATTACACACACACACACACACACACACACACACACACACGAAAGACAGGCATTCTCCTTGCCCTACAGAATTTTGCTGTCTAATGAAGGACAGGTATGATTTAAAAAGTAATCACCATTTATTATGATGGTATAATAATGATGGTAGTTTCCAGTATGAGAAAAGGATAGAAGTAATTTCTTTGGGCACTCAGAGAGTATGACCAAAGAAGACATATGAGCAGCCAACAGATACATGAAAAAATGCTCAGCCTCACTAGTCACCAAAGAAATGCAAATTAAGACCACATTGAGATACCACCTAACTCCAGTCAGGGTGGCCATTACCAATAACTCAAAAAACAACAGATGCTGGAGAGGATGCGGTGAAAAAGGAACACTTCTACACTGTTGGTGGTAGTATAAACTAGTACAGCCTCTATGGAAAACAGTGTGGTTATTCCTAAAAGATCTAAAAATCAACCTTCCTTACGACCCTGCAATCCCCCCTAATGGGAATATACCTGGAGGAACTCAAATCACTCTATGGAAAAAATACCTGCACACACATGTTTATCACAACATTATTCACAATAGCAAAAACATGAAACCAATCGTGCTGCCCATCAAAAGAGGACTGGATTAAAAAAAAAAGTGGTACATATGCACAATGGAATATTACGCAGCCATAAAGAAGGACAAAATTATGAACTTCGAAGCAATTTGGATGGACTTAGAAGCTATAACACTGAGTGATCTATTACAGAAACAAAGAACTGAGTATCACATGTTCTCACACATAAGAGGACCTTGAACAACTATCATAATACTATAAGAAAGAGATTGGCAGTAGTGGGAAACTGCCAGGGGAGGGCAGAGGCAGCATTGGCAATAGTGAGATTCTGCTGGGGGAGGAGTGGTCACACCTCATCAATAACGGTACCTGCATAATGAACATTTGTATACCTAACCCTGAATTGTATCCCACATCTTTAAAATTAAAAAAAAAAATTAAAAGAAATAGGCCAAGACCTCTCCTGTTTTCAATTTTAAAACATAAAACTCTATTAAAGAGTTAAACTAAAATTGAAATACTCATATATTGTTTTGTGTAATTAAACATTCCAGAAATAATTAGCTTCAGGCATAGCTATACCCTTTGCTAAAATCATATCCTCATAGATCCAATTTTTCCCATTTCTTGTGCTTTCCTGTTTGGTATCATTTTCAGACAAATTCCCTTTAGAAGTTTATCACAGAAAGTTCAGGTTTACATCCACTTTTTGTGATTCCCAAAAGAAAGCTTCTCTTTTCAATTATTCCTAAAATTTTTCATTGGCCTAGTTTATGTCATGTGACTATCTCTGAAATAATCACTGTTCTCACTTTATTATTACTAGTTCACTTAACTAGTCTGAGTCTCAATGTTCTTCTTTATAAAATAGTAGATAGTAACACCCAGTTTGCAATAGTAAATGTCATGAATGCTCACTAGTTGGTAATTCTGATTATCGTCATCATTACAGGTCTGCATTCCTAAAGATATTGACTTAATTGTTCAATATGAGGAACTCCTATTTGTTGTCTAAGCAATCTTCCTTAGTTATGGTTGTGAAGTCGAGCACGCAATTCTATAAACAACTGTACCTGATCAACATAAGTCCTATGAAGGAAGAGTTGTTATCATACCTGCTGGCCCAGTGTAAGAGACAGAAGTCACTGGACAACATCAGATGAGGCACTTTAGATTTGAAAAAGATTTCAGATTGCAACTTTTAAAAAAAGAAGAAAAATAAAATACCCTTAGGGTCACAGAGATTTAAACATCATTTGCTGTGACTTCCATGGCACTTTAGTTCCTTATTTGGATCCTGGCTTATTCCATAGAAGAAGGTTTACAAATAATTTTTCTACTTTGAGGTCAGGATCTCAATGTCTCTCACAATCTCTGGGTTTTGCACATTGTTTTCATTTATCCAGATGGACACCTCCCAGGTGCCATTTCTACATGGAACTTACACTGATAAGCACCTTTAAAAAGGCCTTTCCTAGCCGGGCTCGGTGGCTCAGCCTATAATCCCATGCCTTTGGGAGGCTGAGGTGAGTGGATTGCCTGAGCCCGCGGGTTTGAGACCCACCTGGGCAGCGAGACCTCATCTCTACAATAAATCAAAAAATCAGCCGGGCGTGGTAGCGCATGCCTGTAATTCCGGCTACTCGGAAGGCTGAAGCGGAAGGATCGCCGGAGCCCAGCAGGCGAGGCTGCAGTGGCCGGGAGCGGCCGCTGCACTCCAGTCTGGGCGACCAAGTGAGACTCCAACTCAAAAAAAAAAAAAAAAGGCCTTTCCTGATCCTCTGTAGAATGAGATCTGTGAAGAAGGGGAGCTATAAACATATGTTCAGCAGGAGTTGGCAGAAAGGTGCACATAGTCCTTGTAAATATAATAAATTCACAAAACTTTCTGTAACAGTGAAATAGGACAAGTGACCACCATCAACCCAAGTAGGACAGAATTTAAGCCAAGGCCTCCCCATACAAAGAGAGCCTGAGAGTCAATCATCTTACTGTACTTCTACTGTAAGCATTAATTGTTCATATGAACCTTAAACCTCCTCCCCCTGTGACAGTCAGAAACTGTCAATAGATGTTAATATGCATAAATTTCACCTGACTATTTGAGCAATTGATGGAGTTTCAACTAATATTTTCAGGACAGATCAAGGAAAAAGAGCTTAGTTATTTATGCCCATAAAAGATTATCCACAGAATCCATAAAAGTCCTTTGTTCAGAAAACAGAAAAACTAAGTGGCAAATACAAGCAACCTGCCAAAGATAGATCTCTGTTCTTAGAAAATATGTAAAATTAGAAGTAGGGGGAGAGAGAGATGGGGAGAGGGATAGAAAGAGGGAGGGTGAGAGACTGCTCCCATAAACCACATTACCTGTGGTTTGGATCATCATTAGAACTTCTTTCTCCTTCCCTTTCCTTTTCAAGAAAAGTGCTTGCTGTAGAATTAGGCTAACTTTCCTATTCAGTAGAAGAAGAAGAAAAAAAAAAGGAGAAACACCAAATGAATAACAATGGTGACCTTCAAACTGCTGAGCTAAGAGGTCCAACCTTCTCTCTGTTTGTAGCAATCTCCCAATAACTGATTAAAGGATTAACCACCCAATTTGTTCAAAAGAACACAAGATTTATATACTTATAAGGTCTGAGAAGACATACACCTGAATTAGCATAACAATAACCCACACCAGATGAATCAGACAGAAAAGTAATTTACATTTGTAGTTTGAATTTTAAAATAACTGTAAAATAGAAAATAGGGTCTACCTTGCCACTAGCCACAACAGCATTAAAGAATACGTGTTGGTATTATCTGCACTCCCCAAGCAAACTGCTCTAAATAAAAACAAAAATTGAGCCTCCATCGAATGCAGGTTAACAACTGATGCATCTACATGTTTTCTCTGGGAATCTTTAGGGATTCCATCTGATTCTAACTGGCATTCAAGAAAGGTGGATTCTCAGCTGCAACAGAACAGAGAGGATGAGAACGGTAAGAACTACCCTATATGTATGTAATCCAAAGAAGGTGGGTCAGACTGGAAGAGAGTCATTAGAAGCAATGAGCTCACCTCAGGGAGGCAGGTGCTAGAGAAACAACAGAATCCCATGCTTTTATTTTTTAATCTGGCCCCACCCTCTGCTGGACAGAACTATTTACACAAAGGGACAAGAATCACATTTCCTGTGTCAGTATAAGTCAAATACACCCTATTGGGGAGGGTCTGATGACTTGGTTCAAGCATGAGAATTGATTTCTTGGGCACAAAGGAAGTGTTTCCAAACAAGTCAGTGTAGGCAGATGTGGCCCTGGAAGTTGCTTTTAGACCAATCACTCTGCTGATGTCTGAAAGTCATCACAGAAAGATGAAAGCATGAGACAGAACCAGTTACCTTTACTTTGGGGAACTGCTACCAAAACTTTCTTTGTGGGGACCAACCTCTAACTGCTGGTTCTAATCCCCAAGCAGCTTTTAGTAAAGGAAGGGAGGAAGGAATAAAGGAATTCGGATTTTAATAACAGAAAGTCGAATTGTAGACTAAAAACCATACCCAGGAGCAAGCAAAAAGAAAAGAGTCGGGCGTGGCAGCTCATGCCTGTAATCCCAGCACTTTGGGAGGATGAGGTGAAAGGATTGCCTGAGCCCAGGGGTTTGAGACCAGCCTGGGCAACTTGGTGAGATCTCATTACTACAATAAATCAAAAATTTAGCCAGGCATGGTGGCACACACCTGTGGTTTCAGCTACTTGGAAGGCTGAGGCAGAAGGATCACCTGAGCCCAGCAGGTCAAGACTGGTGGCCATGAGCATGCCACTGCACTCCTGCCTGGGTGACAGAGTGAGACTCCTACTTTAAAAAAGAAAGAAAGAAGCCGGGCTCGGTGGCTCAGCCTGTAATCCCACGCCTTTGGGAGGCTGAGGTGAGTGGATTGCCCGAGCCCGCGGGTTCGAGACCCGCCTGGGCAGCGAGACCTCATCTCTACAATAAATCAAAAAATTAGCCGGGCATGGTAGCGCATGCCTGTAATTCCGGCTACTTGGAAGGCTGAGACGGAAGGATTGCTGGAGCCCAGCAGGTCGAGGCTGTGGTGGCCGGGAGCGGCCACTGCACTCCAGTCTGGGCGACAGAGTGAGACTCCAACTCAGAAAATAAAATAAAATAAAATAAAATAATAAAAATAAAAAAAAAGAAAAGAACAGATGTGAGTCCAATTTTCAGGTTTGTTGACTTTCCTCGGGAGTAGGATATATTTCGCCCAGCTTTTCCACCCCTTCTTCCCCTTTTCAGCCAGGAGAGTAATTTAGCCCATCCTTAACTTAATTTTAAGTTTCAGCTCCTCAAATATGTCTCCTTCATAGGATTTCATCGTCTTCCTCTGCTCTTCCAAGCCTTCCCCAAATGACCTCACCTCCTGCAGAATCCAAGTCTCTACTCTCCACTTAACTACTCCAAACTGACTGCTCCTGTTTGGGCTTCACCTCCCTCTCCCTGAACCTACTTCCATGGCTCGTCCAGCCTTTCTTCTCCCAAAGGCTGCTTCGAGTGGAAGAAGAAAAAAAAACCTTTCCAGAAATTTCTACCACACTCTACTACAGTAACTGTAGCCAACTCTTCTAAGCGGCTGCCCATTCCTCTGACTCTAAATTGGGTTGTGTTGTTTTTCTGTGTCTGCCTTAGTGATTATCACATGCCTCACCCTGGAGTCCTCTACTGTGCTCTAAACTTCCTGAGTCTCCAGCACTGAGCTCTGCCTGTGCTTTGTTCACTATAACCATGAACTCCTTGCCTGGAAATCTGGGCTTAAGTGGGTACATGAAGGACACACAGAAACAAGCTAATCCAAATAGTTTCAAATTCAACAATCAAGCTCATCATCTAATTTCAGCCACTAATCCCATGTAAGAAATGAGCCCAAGTTAATGAGCTTTTGTTGTTCTTAGTCTGATTCTGGTGACAAGTAAACCATGTTGTTATACCACAACACTTCTTAATTTCTTCTTCTTTTTTTTTAAATTCCTCTTGAACTTTCTTTCTGTGCTTTTTGGGACATTGGTCTATAGTCAGTGGGACTGTAATTTCTGAAACCAGAATGTTAGCACAATCTGACAAAAGAATTTTTCCTATTTTTAAACTGACATAAAAGGTATCATTGGAAGAGTACCCTAATGATGTAAAATTAAGTCTTCTTTATTTTTACATTTTCAAATCATCTATCATTTTTCTAGACATGAATAAAAATGATATTAATTTGGGAAAATCAAGAACACGTGGCCCCACAAGTAAAGCAAAGAAATTCTGTTTAATGCCTGTAATTTGTTCCATGGTTATCTAGAAACTAAGCTTGGTCAATGATAAATAGGGTTCTGAGATTAGTGAGAGAATCACTCGTGGATCTGTTTATTCTGTGTCTCTGATCCAACCCCTTTGCCACAGAAGAAAAACATGAAAGTGTGTGAGCCTTTTGGAATACATTCCTGGCAGCCCATCAAAACCAACCCAAACCCCAAGGAGGTTTGAGACTGTCTGAGAGTGGACCAGAGCCAGCGAATGAGACAGCCAGAATCAAGTTCAGAACTTCATTGAATGGGAAATAAGCAGTGGATGGGGCGGGGACAAAGACGGTGAGGATGACTCAGACAGCGGCTGTGCCCAGCCAGCAACTCTCAGTCTCACAGATGCCAGAGCACCAGTGGGGGTTTTACAACATAAAAAGAGCCAAAAATGATCTTTTTGTCTGTGTGATGATCAAAGTGATTTCCTAGCAGGGCTGCTTTAAAAAAGCATCACAAACGTGAAACGTTTCCCAAACCCACCTCCTCTCTGTGCTCCCAAGCATCAGGTGACTCACACAGCAACCACAATCTCAAGAGTTAACTTTATGGAAGTGATCGAAGTATTTGTTTATGAACACTCTTGTCAGACACAGATGGATCTTGGCCACTCAGTTTTTGTAAGGCAGTGAAGGAGAAGTTCCAAGGAAACATTCATGATTTATAAGATGAAACCACTCTCTGATCATTTGCCACTAAAGGGAGGAAAAGGATTAATTGGCATGAAGCAATTTCCAAGGTCGGCTCAGTGACTTTTCACTGATGGGCGAACCATATTCCTAGCATCATAGAGTTTTAAAGCTAGGAAGGACCTTGGAGAACATCTCACCAACTTCCACATTTTCCAGATGAGTTACCAAAATCAGCGATAATCAGCAGTTTTCTCAAGGTGACATGGTGCTATTGACAAAGCCAGAATTAAAATAAAGGTCCCGGACTCCTTATCTATATTCAGCTATATCCTGTTTCCTTCTCCTTATTAGCTGAGAAGTCACCTTGGTTTATCATCTCTAGGGACAATACAGTGGCCACTGACCTGACTTAAAGAATGCAAGCTGCTTGAAGGCTACCTCAGTCTTCCCTGATGTTCCAAGTTAGGTTAGGTTAATGGTTTGCTTATATCCATCAAGGCCTGGGAGTGTTCTAGTATGTGAATTTATTTATTTCTTCCAAGAACACAGGCAGATTCACTAGTAGTTTAAACTCTAATATTATAAGAGAGTCCACCTATGGACCCCTCAGAGAATCATCACAATCGTTCTGAAGAGCCATCCGCTTATACCAATAGTCTCTCAGACTAGGAAGCCACCTGAAGAATGCCTGCATGTTCACTTAGGCACTGAAAATCAATTTTTTACAAACATGGATCAACTCAAAACACTTCTTCAAAATCACCTGACCACTGCGATCCTGGATACAGCATTTTTAAAACAATTTTTCAACGTTTAGGTAATTCAGTCTGTTACAAAGGAACAACTTTATTATTCAAGACAAAGGATAGAACTCTGAAGAACCTTAACAGCAAGGCATTTGGACTCTTCAGTCTCCTGACTGTTCCAGCTTGGCTATGCTCACCGGTGCTACCCTGTCCCTCACACACATTTCCTGACCCAAGACCGAGAACAGCTGCCACTTAACTTTGCATTAAACATTGGTGCCAAATGCAGAAAATCCAGGCCTTTCTCTTTCATGTTGTCATGTGAGTAAAAAGACAGCTGCTCACCATTACACTCAAGACACCCTTCATCCAGTTGGAGAATGTGGTGAAGACATTCCTCCACGGCTCCATGCAGTTCCTGCAGCATGCCCGCACTTGGCCTGCATGGGGAAAAGAGAGCTGAACCTCACTCAGAGAGCTGTGTTCATGCCAATTAATCATCCTTTTCTCAGCACACTTTTCTGTGGTTTCTGGTTCCCTTTTCCCTGTAGCCCCAGCTCCCCCCCCCCCGCCCCCGCCCATTTCTTGAAAAAAGAGTGAGGAAGGGGAAGTTTGAAGGAAAACAGATGAGACACAAATGCAGAAACAACACTGCTCAAGTCTTCCACAATGCTGCTCTGACAGAGTATGTGAGGACTGGATCTCTCCATCTTTTGTTGGTGTTGGGGTGTGTGTGTGTGTGTGTGTGTGTGTGTGTGTGTGTGTGTGTCTACGTGTGTGACATACTTTGACTTCCCCAAAAATCGGACACACAGAATATGTTGATTGAAGATTTTATTACATTGGCTTTAACCTATTTTGGGCTGAGGTGACCAGATACATCATTTGCAGTTTATATTAACACTTCTGTGGACTTTTTGTAGCTTTCCCAAGAAATTGTTTCCTGGTTGTTCACAAGCTGCAAATCCAAACTGTAAGACAGAAGGATATAGGAGAAGAACATCAGAGGAAAAGGAAGAGGGCTAGAGAAAAATTAAGTGGGAAGAAAAATATAACATGGAAAAAGAATTGAGCATAACTCAAGATCCTTGTTTTTAATAGAAGATTCAACTAATTATTTGAGACTCAATTTTCTTATCTCTAAAAATGAAGAACATGCCATATGACAAAGAATGTTGCTGTGAAGAACAATCATACACACACACACACACACACACACACACACACAGACACACACACAAGTGCTGCAAAAAGCATAAAACACTATCAAACGTAAGAAACAATTGCTATGTGGCAGATGAACTGCTTGGGTTCATCTCATCCTAACTTTGTTTTTTACTAGCTTTGTGACTTTGGACAAACATGTTAGCCTATCTGAACTTGAGTATCCTTAGATATAAAATGGGCATGCTTCTCCTAATTTTTTATAAGGACCAAATAAGATAATTCATAATACTAGTTTGGTATTTAGAATAAATAAAGTATTCAAAACTACTAGCTGTTTTTATTATTATTATTATTTTAGTAGCCCAATATAATAACAACAGCAACAACAGCAAACACTTACATAGTATTTACCATATTCCCGGTTCTAAGTGTTTTATGTATACCAGTTAAATGTTTTGCCAGACTCGGTGGCTCAATCTGTAATTCCAGCACTTTGGGAGGCCAAGGCAAGTGGATTACCTGAGCCTGCAGGTTCGAGACCAGCCCAGGCAACATGGTGAGATCTCATCTCTACAATAAATCAAAAATTAGCCAGATGCAGTAGTGTATGCCTGTAGTTCCAGCTACTTGGAAGGCGGAGGCGCAAGAATCACCGGAGTCCAGCAGATCGACGCTGGAGGGGCTGTGAGTGAGACTCCAACTCAAAAAAAATTTTTTTTTTTTAGCCACAAGTTTTTACTCTGTCTCCCAGGCTGATTGCAGTGGCACAATCATACAGCTCACTATAGCCTTGTATACCTGGGCTTAGGCAATCCCTCCCTCCTCAACTTCCGAAGGAGATGGGACTACAGAGCATGCACCAACATGCCTGGCTAATTTTTTTTTTTTTTTTTTGGTAGAGATGAGGTCTAGTAATGTTGCCCAGGCTAGTCTCAAACCCCTGGGCTCAAGCAATCCTCTCACCTCAGACTCTCAAAGTGTTGTGATTACAGGCATGAGCCACCATGCTGGTCCTGGGTTCAGGTGAGTGCTCCTCCTGCCCTGGCTTCCCAAAGCACTAAGATTACAAGAACAAACCACACTGCCCAGCAACAGCACCTGGCCCAGAAAGTATGATCATTGTTTCTCACATATAGCATCATGGCACCGAGCACTTCCCATCCTAGAACTGCCAGTCCTAGCTCAGCCCTTTCATGCTGACTAACATCTTCACAGGGCATATGCATTTTCCTATCACAAAATTTCCCCTGTGATCCACATTTACCAAAATCATGTTCCTACCTTTCTAGGCTATGAAGAGGGTGAGGGCTGAGAGAGAGGGTAGAGTAATAGAAGCTGTCTGTGTCTTCCAGGTGATAACCAAAACCAAAATCAGACACCAAGTGAGCATCTAATAATTCAACTCAATTCTGACACTATCCACCTGGATTTAGCATCATAGTCCACAAGTTAAAAGGACTCATTCCCAAAAGACTGTCCCTACTTCAGATACCAATCACAAGTTCCAGGCCATCTGTTCTTCTGAGCAACCAGCTATAAATTATGGGTTCCCTTGACCCCCTCCTCAAATTTGATAATTTGCTAGAAAGACTCAGAACTCAGAAAAATATTTGTTTGCCAGTTTGTTGTAAAGGATACACCTTAGGGATAGTCAAATGGAAAAGATGATAGGGCAAGGGATGGTAGGTGGTAGCATAAAGCTTCCCTACTCTCTGCAGGTAAACCATCCTCCCAGCTCCTCTGTGTGTTCAACAACCCAAAAGCTAAAGTAATAACCAAACCTACAATCAGGCACCAATGGGAGCGGCCTGAGAAGAGTTGCCCAAAGTGTGTTCTCAGAATAGCATCTCACAGGAAACTCCCTAAAAAAGAGATTCTGTGGAATTAAGAAATACTGCACACTGAAATGGACTGTAGATATTTACATTAACATATTAGAGGCTCCAAAAAGTAAATAAATGTGCATAACTTTGCTTACCCAAAGATTCCCAAACTCAGTTAACCATGGAATCCTTTGTTCAGCATTAACTCCTCCTAGGAGAAGATAGTTTGGAAAGTATGAAACTGGAGGGCTTCTCTATACCTCCAAGTAACACACTCCTTTCTCTAAAGTCTTTATATTTATTTATGAACATAAGGGAATCAATCAAATGATATTTCAGGACCAGGATATTAGAACTGGAGTCATCAGAATAGACGGTAGAGAAAGGGCACACAGCCTTGCAGCAAATTATACCATGAGGTGATCATGACTGCTGTCACTCAAGTTTTTCAAAACCATATTGCACTGCTCTGCCTTCTTGATATTAGGTTTCATTACATGACTTGCTCTGGTCAACTAAATACAAGTGGAAATGCCATGTGACTCTTCCACATGGACACAAAGGTGGAAATAATAGACACTAGACACTGGGGACTCCAAAAGGAGGGAGAGAGGAAGGAGAGTGAGGGTTAAAAAATCACCTATGTAGCCGGGCTCGGTGGCTCAGCCTGTAATCCCGCGCCTTTGGGAGGCTGAGGTGAGTGGATTGCCTGAGCCCGCGGGTTCGAGACCCCCCTGGGCAATGAGACCTCATCTCTACAATAAATCAAAAAATCAGCCGGGCGTGGTAGCGCATGCCTGTAATTCTGGCTACTCGGAAGGCTGAGGCGGAAGGATCGCTGGAGCCCAGCAGGCTAGGCTACGGTGGCCAGAAGCGGCCACTGCACTCCAGTCTGGGTGACCGAGTGAGACTCCAACTCAAAAAAAAAAAAAAAATCACCTATTTGGCATTATGTTCATGACTTGGGTGATAGGTCCACTAGAAGTCCAAACCTCAGCATTATACAATATACCCATGTAACAGATATGCACCTCTACCCCCAAACCTAAAATAGATACAAGAATGAATGAGCTAATATGCAAGCCATCACATCTTTTTTCCATTGGCAAAGTGATTGCAGAAGGGTGTGTTGGGATGAAGCCTCCATTGACCTGGTCCTTAATGGACTATGATAAGCCAAGTCCATGCTAGACACATAGTCAGAGATGCATCTATTTTGTTGTAAGTCAGTGAGATGTAGGTATTGTTTATCACAGACTAACTTACTCCAATACATCCCATCAATGTAACTACTTACACTATTCCGTTTTTACTTGGTCCTTACTCAGTGCCTCTCTCCCCACATTCCTGCTTTTAGCTGGAGACATCATCACTATCCATAGACTGATTTCACCCTAAGAAAACTGCTCTTTTCAAGATTGTGGATAAGAGGATCTTTCAGTATTCAGAAGCTACCCATTTACCATTCAGTGCTTCTCCCACTGTGTTGGGAGAATCAGCCTCAATAGTTTAGAAAGATTCATGCCTAATTTTATTGAAAAGGGAAATCAGTGCATTCCCTTTGTAGATGGTGTGACTGAATAATTCATTGAAAGCTTCATTATCTATAATTGTGATAACACACACTTTAAAATAAAGTATTGCACATATCAAATATCCCTGATACATTTTCGAGCAAATATGTGCACATATGTAATCAGCTGTGGTAATCAACTGCACATCAACAAAGAATCAGAGTGTTTCAGGGGTGTAAAGATGCCGTTACAGTGAACAATCATTTGGCAGTGTGGCTTATTTTAATAGACACATCACTTTAAAATAAGTCTTCACCATCTGCTGCAGCCTCTAATTACAAATGCAACAAGAACATAATTCACAATTGCATCATTAAAAAGTAAGACATAAGGGATTTAATGCATGCCTATGTCCTTTTTTAATGCAGCAGACGTCTGTTCATCTTGTGTTTCAGGCACAAATTGGCGGTAAAACTTTCTTTCCCTCCATGCTGAAATTTCCCAGAGTAGAATGCTGCAGGAGACAACAGGAAATCCGTATAAGGGTGCTTAATTGTCATAAATATTCATAGGCTATAATCCCATCGATATTAGATTTACTCGTCAACACTGTTTTTCACATGCAAAAGTATAAAATCCCTATCTTTAAACAATTTACATAGGAAGATTTTTTAAAAGTCTATTCGGCAAGAAGTACAGATAAAATAACTTCATCTGACGAATGTAAGTAGCTTAGAAATGCACGTCTTTCTATAATAAACTAATCTTTTAGCAGCCCACATTTCTAATGTTGTTCAAAACTGCATTGATAATCCAGGCCCGTCAGGCCCATAATTAGTATAAGACTATATAGTACCAAAGCATCTTCTTTAAGGTCAGTCCTCTATTTTTTCTTCCAGATGAAATGCTAATTATTTAGAGCATAAGTAGGGAAAGATATGCCCTGGCATAAACTGTCATTTGGAAGTTTAAACTTGCAAGACTGTCCCTCCTAGATACTTTGCCTGATATAAGGGTATTCCTTACCAAACAGATGAGAGTCATAATTATGACTTTGAGGTCTAAATAGCAATATTATTAAATTAAAATATAGTATACTCAGTTTTGCCTTTAAAAATAAAAGCAATAATACGTTTTATTTTTTAAACATGAAAATAAACACTTAATTTCATTTCAGTCACTATAGAAACTTTGACAAAATCACATAAAAGAAAAAACAAGTAAATGCATGTATGTGTGTGTGTATGCGTGCATGTAGTTACATGATTCATTTAATAACTTCTGCTCCCCAATGAATATCATTAATAGCTTAATTCAGCCCTGGTAGATGTCCTTGTTTATGGCATCATCCCACAATAGTTGATGTTTTTAAATGAGATATATGACTATTTTCTAAGCTAAGCAGAGAGAAAAAAATTCATTGTTTTCCTGGTATGGTAGCATACATGCGCAAAGCTTGATTTCCTCCAGGTATTTTGTTTCATGGTATGCCAACAGATGCACTCCTAAAGGTTTTCAAACACAAGACAAATATTCTTCCCACAAAATTATATGCTATATAATCTGTACCTAACATTCAGCCAAGAGATAAACAACAATACCTTAGAATTCCTGGCACTTGAGTCTGAAAAATGCATTAACCTCATCCACAACTGATAGTTCATTACTACTTTTCTGAGACGTTAGCTTGGGGTACACTCACTGCTATATTCAGTCTCCTAGCATTTCCCAGGGTGTTGATGACAGCAATTACTTGATAACAGTCTAGAATTCTCTTTCAGTTCCTCTTTTGTTCACAGCCTCTTCCACATACTAGATATCTTTGCTTCTCTTTTCTTGGATGCCATGTCCTATGGTTACTGCCTCCCACATGATACCCACATGCTATAGGAGCAGAAAAGGCAGAGTAGCTCTCCCAGTCATCAGAAGGAAAGCTACCTACAATTGTTACTGTTGGTCGCCATCTTGTTTTCATTCATGCTAATTTTTTCCTGTCTTGATCAGAGTCACTACTGTGATGCTCCAGTGGGCCTCTCTTCTAATTTAGTCTCCCATCCCATCCCTTTATTATGGACTTACATCCTAGAAATCACACTCAGTCATACGATTTTCTGCATTTTTCATATATATGTATATACAGCTTCATCAAAGATTCTTCCTTCAGAAAAACCCATAATCACAATTTTGCTATCACAAAGGATAATGTTTACCTCCTAAATCTTTATATTCTTTCCCCTTTGGAGCGAAAACTTTTGTTATTCCAAATTTAAACCAACAATCTTTAGTAATCATACCAGCGACCATTTTATTGACAAAATTATACATACAAAAAAATCATTGCTAAAAAAATATTGGAGTTACAAAACCTATGCCATAGGAACAGAACAATTTTTAAAACATTTAGACAAAACTAAAGTTTTAATACTAAAATGTAAATCAACTTCTGAGCAATGTTTTATCGTTCCATTTTCCATATTTTACTCTCTTACCAAAGAGCAAAACAACATTTTAAAATGTCATAGAATCATAGAAATATGAGCTTAAAGAAATCCCCCTGAGCGGACAAAGTTTCCTAACTCACCTTCATGTCTTTAGTCAGAAAGGAATGCACCTAAATCACCTCAGAATGATAGCTGTCTGCATACTATACTTTTTCTAGAAACTTCAGAGACAGTTCCTTTCCACCACTCCTCTCCATACTGCTACACTCCCTCACCTCCCCAATCTGTGGTAATGTATTTCAGGGTCTCCCAGCCCCCTTTGGACAACTTCTTCCTCAGATCCCTGCTGCATTCAGACCTTTCTTTTTATCTGTGGAAAAACAGAACAGCTATCCATTCATTCTTCAGCACATTAGCCTTTCCTGTACTTCAAGATTTATTGATTGAGATTCCTCCATCATTTTCATTTTACTGATTTTATTTGGTCAACATCAATCCTTTTCCTTACAAAGTTTATAAATATATTTTTAAGATCAGGTTTTTTCCATCATATCAAAATTTAACAGGGATGGCTTCTGTCATTTTGAGTTTTCTTTACATCTAGAAAGTTCCATTTTCCTAGATCAAATTTTGAACATCTAAATTTTGTCAAGAAAATTTAATTTTGCTATCAATTTTTTAAGCCAGTAGCAAATTCTACCATGAGTTGTTTTAGTTGTTGTCAGTTTTATTTTGTTGCCATCATTTCAACTAGTAATAGCGTTTATGAATTTAATAAAAGAAAGCTTACCTAACCCCTGAGAAAACTGTCAGCACTTTTCATGAGGCAGAAACAAAGGCAAAAAGTAGGATATAAAAAAAAAAAGAGACAGATGACAAGAGGAGAGACCCCCAAGGATATAGAAACAAAGACCCACACCAAGAACCAAACCAAGAGAGAAACTACAGCAGCTTTTTTATTATTATTATTATTATTATTATTATTATTATTATTGATTGGAGTCTCACTCTGTCACCCAGGCTGGAGTGCAGTGGCACACTCACAGCCACCCCAGTGCTGACTCGCTGGGCTCAGGTGATCCTTCTACCTCAGTCTTCTAAAAAAGATGATTTATCTTCACCGTAAGCCATAAGCTGTATATAACTGCTTTTTGCTGAGTCACTTCCTGCTTCTTGTGGACTTTTACTTTAGGTGAGTTTTTTCATTTGAACTTTGACAGTAACCAATTAAAACAAGATCTTGTAAGCCAATTGACAAATAGGACATGCAAATGAAGTAAGTTTGTCATACCTATGTTAACCAATTAATAGATAGACCACACAAATGAACTAACCAGATAACCCAATCAATGTACAACATGCAGGCAATGTCCAGGAAAGTAATGTAACCTCTGGAAGTACCCAGGTTATGAGGAAACAGGGGAGGGACTTGTATTGTAGGGCTCCAGTACTCTAGTTGAAACTGCTTCAGTGTGCCTGCTCATCTGAGGGACACCTGTTCTTGCGAGAGCATTATTATTATTATTATTATTATTATTTGAGTTGGAGTCTCACTCTGTTGCCCAGACTGGAATGCAGTGGCCGCTCCCGGCGACCGCAGCCTTGACCTGCTGGGCTCCGGCGATCCTTCCGCCTCAGCCTTCCAAGTAGCTGGAACTACAGGTGCATGCTACCACATCCGGCTCATTTTTTGATTTATTGTAGAGATGAGGTCTCGCCAAGTTGCCCAGGTGGGTCTCGAAACTGCGGGTGCAAGAGCATTATTAAAAAGCTGCTTCATTCTATTGATCTCTGAGTCTTTTTGTTGTTTTTGGACAAGCAAGTCTGGAGGTGGGGGTACCCCCTAGAATCCCCATTTCTAGCACTTTCAAGTAGCTGGAACTGCAGGCATGTGCTATCATGCCTGGCTAATTTTTTTTTTTTTTGTAGAAACAAGGTCTCACCATGTTGCCCAGGCTGGTCACAAACCCATGAGCTCAGGCAATCCTCTCTTCTCAGCTTCCCAAAGTGCTGAGATTACAGGCTTGTGCTTTATTATATTAACAGCTCAGATCCCAAATACATGGTATTGTCAAAACATACTCCAGCCAAATGATTTCAGTTTTGTTACATGCTTTCAATTACTGTCCAGTTTCTTAAAATTCTGTTTTAAGTTAAAAAGACTGAACCTGAATGTCATACTCTAAAAAAGGTCTGGTCAGCACACTACAAAAAGGAAAATTTGGTCTTGGTTTTCAGTTACCCATTGGTTCATTCATTCATTTACTAAACAAATAATGAAATGCCCCCAAGGTACCAGGTATCATGCTCAGTACTAAAGACACAGGCATATGGGAAATAGTTTAAATCCCTGTCTGTTCTCATAGGCAAGATGGACCACATGTTGTGATAGATAAATGAATTAAAATATGCCAATGATGATCAATGCTTTGAAGGAATAAACAAAGTGATGAGACAGAGTCTGTGGGAAGGAAAGCCTCTGGGAGGAAGTGAAATTGGAGTTGAAACCTGAAAAGTATGATGCTCAGAGCTAGAAAATGATGGAGTAGATGGCAAACACCATAAGGCAGGGAACGACTGGGGAAGCCTGAGGAACAGACAAAAGGTGGGCATGTTTGGAGCAAGTGAACTATTCCAAAATAAGATATCTCACTCTGTAAGTATACATTGGTCAATAAACAAAATGTTGATTTTTTAATAAATTTAAAATCAAAATGTTCAACACATTCTGACTTTAGAATACTAAAGTCAGAATATTAATCCACTTTTAGTTTTCCACCCAGCTGGTTTTCAATTCACCTTAAGTACTCAAAACCAAAAAGAAAAAAATTAAAAATTATGTAAGTATGCAAGTGATATTTCATATTAACAAGTCTAAGATTACATTTTTTAATCTGTTTGAGGGATAATTGGAGGTCTGCTCTTGCTCGAAGTTCCTGAAACATAATTTTCCCCATTGGTTTAACCCAGTATGTAAAGCCCTGAGGAATATTTCAGCAACAAAGACCTTCCCCCATCAAACACAGGAAGAAAACTAACTTCATTTCCTCCTGTTCCTTCCTGCCACAAATCTACCTTCATATCAGAAGATAAACTGACCCCCAAACACAGGTGTAATTCAATATTCTATTTCAAATGCCATCAGATTTGAAACCCAAGTAATTAACAGCTCACCAGGGCCCCTATTGAAATAAAACCAACTTTGATCCTATTCCCAAATCCCTTGCCAAATGGATGGGCAGCTTGATCCCCTCTGCTTTCACATTAATTGAAATGAAGAACTGTATCAGAAGCATGCTGTATGCAGGAGAGCAGGTTACAAGGGGGGTGTGTTTTTCAGCTTGATTATTAGAGGAGCTAATTTGAGTGTTGGGTTAGGATAAATATTGACATGCACAATTATCCCCCATCCTGAACTAAGCCAGCATCTTGGCTCTCTGGCATCTGGGAGGAACAGAGACATATGAGATGTGATACATGGTAACTTTAAGGTACAAACCTCTGGTTTTTTTATTTGACCTCAGAGAAGGGTCATGTTTTATTCCTAACATTTTACTTTTTCTCTCTCTCTTGCTTTCTTTCTTCCTTTCTTTCTTTCTCTCTTGCTTTCTTTCTCTCTTTCGGTCTTTCTTTCTTTCTTTCTTTTGGTCTGGATCTCATTCTGCCATTGAGGCTAGAGTACAGTGGTTCAATCAGAGCTCACCACAGCCTCAGTCTCCTGGGCTCAGGCAATCCTTCTGCCTCAGCCTACTGAGTACCTAGGACTATAGATGTGCACCACCACACCGGACTAATTTTTTATTTTATTTTACTTTATTATTTTTTAAAGACGAAGGCTTGCTGTGTTTCCTTGGCTAGTCTTGAACCCTTGGGTTCATGCAATCCTCTTGCCTCTGACTTCCATACTGCTGTGATTACAGGTGTGAGCCACTGTAGCCTCTAACATTTTAATATTCAGAGAATGACCTTCTGATCCACTGGCTGAGTATAAGCAAACTATGTATATACAACTTGTTCCCCCTTTGTTCAGATGCTTTGATTATCCACAGTGGTTTACATAGCATGGTCTTAGCAATATATCAATTTTATTTATAGAAGCCATTTGGATGAGGTCAAAGGGTCCCTAATGATTAATCACTTTTAAATAGATAATCTGGGGGACATAATTAATGGGAAACTGGTACCTATTATACAATAATAGTGACCATTTGTTGAACTCTTACTTTCTATTAGGCACTGTACCAATGAGCCCAGGCTGTTTCCTTTCCAGCCTCTGCTCGTAATCACTGCTTCAAGGTATCTCCCAGCTACAACAACAGGACAAGAGTCAGGTTTGGTTCCAGCTCTATCACTTTCTAGTCTGCAACCTTGCACAAGTCACTGTACTCTCTCTGAGCCTCACTTTCTTCTGTTCTAAAATGTAGATAAAAATACCCCGAGAGCCATTGTGTAGGTCAATTAAAATTTTAATATACATAAAACATTCTTAAACAGCAATGTTCTACCTGAGTATAGTATATACTTATTACCAATTGTTGTTTGTGAAATACTACAAATTACCAAGTGGTGGACTCGACCCTTTATAGACATTCTCTCCAATCCCCATTCTCTCCAATCCCCTGAAGAGTAAGTATTATCCTCACTTTCCAGAGAGGAAAAATGAATATGCAGAAAGGAGAAATATCTTGCCTGAGATTTAGCCAGAATAGCATCTTCTGTCAATGATGGTAAAATATTCTCACAGATTAAACCAGCAAAAGATGAGGTCAATTTGAACACTTTTTTAAGTTCTCAGAAACAATCGGCAAATATTGCATACATGTGATCACATTGTGTGTACATAAAATGAATGCACATCTGTGATACATACACTAAGCTGCCAATCATATATAAACAAAGTAAAATGTGTGCACAGGGAGTGAAAAGTCTTTGAGTCAACGGGTTTCTCCTTGTCTTCTGAAGTTCAATTAAGTAAAATTAGCATGTTCCAAGATGGAGAAGATGAACCACTGGGGTTGTAAATTTTCCCAACATGTCAAAGGTACAGCAACACCTGAGTGAGAGATGGTACCTTTCCATTCATTGGGGCTATTTGTAGCTTTACAAATGGTCTTAGTCCTTCTTAAGTTAGGTAGCAGCATAATGGAACTAGTTGAAAATATCTACCTAGTTGTTTCCATGGCCCCTGTAGAGTTTAACAACATGTTACACTTTCTTCTTCAGAATTCTCAAAGTCTAAGTGAGGGTGTATCAAGTAAGAAAAAGAATTGCACCTAAATTATGACATTCTAGGAGATGTATCTGTAGGTATCTAGGCTCTTCAAGCAATTTTATGAATTATTGATTATCTGTATTAGTCAAGAAAGACTAGCCCAGGCTGGGAAAACAAACCCTAAAATCTCTATGGCTGAATACAGAAAAAGTGTCTTTCCTACTTATTCAAAATCCTCTTCTGACTGGAGCAAGTCTCAATGGCAGCCAACCTGTTTTTTTCTTGTGGCTTTGCCGTCTTAATATGAGACCTTCACAGTCAACAAAACAGAGAAGAAAAAGCTGGAGAGTCACATAAGACCTGGTCACTGCTCTAGCCTAGAAGTGACACGTTACACTCATTTAATTAGCTGGACCTAATCACATGACCCTGCCAACAGGGACCAGGTAATCCCATCCTCAGCTACCAGAAGAGGAAGGAAGAACCAGAGAAAGCACTCCCATCCCTTCCACTGCTTAATTCCATATGCAAAGGCACTGTACTAGGTGCTGAGATCCCAGGACAAATTAGACCCAGTTCCTGCCTATGAAGAGTTCACATCTCTATAAAGGAGTCAGGAATGTACAGAGTTCACCATAAAAACAAGGCACACTGTGATTTGTTCTATAATCCAGCAATAAATACAGAGTGTTGGAAATGCAGAGCAAGGAATAATTAATTACAGTTGGGCAAAAGAGAACATTTTACAGAACAAATAGCGTTTGAGTGGAAAGAAAACTAATTTTTGAATGGCTTTCAGCAAAAGTGTATTAGGACAATATCTGAAATCAGAAAGGCAGCATGGTGTGTTGCTGAACTTCTCAAACTCTTTCCCAGAATAGCCCCCCACAGCAGAGAGTAATAAGTAAGCACTAGAAGCAAGTCCTGAACCTGTGTGACCCATCTCACCTTTGCAGGGAGTCCCAGGTGTATAATAAAAATGTGTGCACATTAATATAGCTCTTTGTTTTAAAGCAAATAACACCCTTTCCCCCATTATGAAAATCACAAGTTAAATTAAGTTAACCTCATTTTGTTCTGATTCCTCGTACTCTTAGCCCAACCCTGCATGCCATGGAATCCTTTGTCATAAGCATTGTTTGGAAAAGATCTAGAGCCAACATTACTGCCCTGACTCTGCCAAGAATGAGCATCGGGGCTTTTAGAGAACTCACTTTACTTCTCTGAACTTCAGTTTGTCTACCTGGACAATGAGATATTACAGATACCACTTTCTTTTTTGTTTTGTTGTTGTTGTTGTTTGTTTCATTTTTCGTTTTGTTTTTGTTTTTGTTTGAGGTGGAGTCTCACTCTGTTGCCCAGGCTGGAGTGCAGTGGCACACTCATGGCCACCCAGTGTCAACCTGCTGTACTCCAGCGATTCTTCCACCTCAGCCTTCCAAGTAACCAGGACTACAGGTGAGTGCTACCATGTTCGGCTAATTTTTTATTTATTGCAGAGATGAGGTTTTGCCAAGTTGCCCTGACTGGTCTTGAACCCACGGACTCAGGCAATCCACTGATCTCGGCCTCCCAAAGTGCTAGGATTACAGGCTAAGCCACCATGTCCAGCCCAGATACCATTTTCAAAGTCTCTTTCTGTAATATGTTTCTCCATAATGATAGTGTGACTTTGAAAAAGTATGCAACAGATGCATAAAAGCCCATCAACAGTTTAGTTGGATGCTATGAATTCGCTCCCTAGACCTCTATGCCACCACCCTTTCAATTAAGGAAGTTGAAAACCAAAAAGTATGTTTCCCACACCCTCCTGCAGTGAGGGATCTACCTGGAGCCTAAATGCACTCCTATAAGATTTCTAAGGCAGAAGTGTGATGGTGACCACCAGCCTGCCCTTCCACACTGCTATCACCCTGGCAAGCATGGTTGAGCAAACCATGAGGCTTTCCTATAACAGCATGCCAGTGTTCCTCCTCCAGCTTCCTGGAGGAGGTGGTGGCAGTGATAACTGTTTCTTGAGTGAATGTGCTCTTGAAATACCAGCAGTGGTAGTTTCAGAAGTAGTGGTTCTCCTGGGGAGTCAGTTCTATATTTTTCTGGAAGTTGTTTCTGAAAATCTAGCCTGGTAGTACCTGCTCAGGGGATTTTTTTAAGCACTTTATTCCTTCTATTAAATGTCCTTCTGCTTAAAATACCTGAAGGGGTTTCTGTTTAATCCATTAACTAAACAGTTTTCAAGCCTCCTGACCTTTCTTGACCTCAGACTCCCCATTCTGTGGAGGACAGTAAACTTGAAAAGGAATTAGCTCTTGGAATGTGTCTGGGGCACCTCAGGAGCCAACCCCAGGTTTAAGAGATTTCCTCTTATTTCATCCACACGTATGAATAAGGAAAGTAAAGACAAGAAACTCCCGTAGCAGAGTTCTGGGGAAACTATCCACTCCAAATGAAAGGGAGCAGGATGCATATGCCCGACGTGAGACTGCACACAGAAGAGCATGTGTCCCAGACTGCCCTTAGCTTAGACTGCTCTCGGTCTAATGGTATTGTTAGGACATATCTTCCCCATGTTCGAGACATCCAGCTGGAATTGGTGAGACCCCCAAGGAAGCAGAAGGACTTTTTGGTTCTGGGGACAATGGCTAACTCTAATGTTTTCTTCAAGAAGGAAGCTGAGCATATAGGGGAATGGCAGACGTGCTAGCAAATGAACCATGAGGAACATTATTTCTAAGGCCCCGCAGGTGCTGGGGAGGCAGTAACACAGACTCCATAACTGGGGGAAAGCCTCTGAGAAGAATACTGGCAGAAGGACAAGCTGCAGTCCTGAGGCCAGAGGAGTTGTCATGGGTCCAGATTCCATGGTCTGAACAAACAGAAGTGACCATACTCAGTCTCCAGCCAGTGTCTCATAGACCAAGATGACTGGTAGCAAGACTAGGTTCCTCCTCAGGGCCTGATAGAAGAAGGAGAAGGAGAACACAGCACACAGGAGAATAAGAAAACTTTCTGCCCCCGTGTTAATGACAATGAGAGATCTGCGGGGGCACTCAAAAGATTGTGATTGTGTAGGAACGCTAGTCTTCCTAGGCAATCTGCCAAGGAAATATTGTGATGGTTTCTAGAAAGTAACCTCTTTCCTTATCTCTGATTTCACAGGACTCTTGAAATGAGATTGGTAGGATATGTTCTTTCCTCACCCAAAAAACCATGGTCCTGCCTGGAAAAGTTACCTCTGAAACAAAGGAATGCTTTGGTTCGGTCTGGTGAGGAGGAGTTGTTCAGTGTTATATAGCAGGCCACTGTGTAGTTCTTGAGCACCTCCAGAAGTTTTATGTATGTGGGAGCCACTGATGATGAAGAAGCCGCTGCAGATGAAAAAGTTTCTGTGGGGCTTTGGGTTTCCCCAGCTACCTTCCTAATACCCTACACCCGAAAGTTTGAATGCTGCAGAAGCTCAAGATGCTGTTGCTGATACAAGTGGGTCCAGGCTTCATTCCTGGTGTTAATGAAACTTCTTTCCACGTTTTCCATCTCCTTGTAGAACATGTCTCTAGATTCCTGCCTCCAAGTCATTTAGGAACTTTCCAACTCCCACAGGCACAAAACTGGCTACCCAGGGCTGTCATCACTCTAAACTCTCTTCAGTCATCTGTCTGTGAGCACTGTCAATGACCTGCCTTTTAGCTAGACCTTAACTCCATGGGTTCATGTAGAATTTGACTCAGTCTATTTTCCCAAATCTCTTACATGCCTGTTTTTCACAGCACGTCCTCTCAGAGAGCGCTAAGTGGTTCACAGCAGCCAACTCATGTGTGTCCCATCCTGGACACCATGCCAGAGCAGCAATGGGGTGCTGAGAGTGAACCTGCAAAATGCAGAGGCTTACACACCTGAGTGCCACTCTGGAGGAACACGATGGTGCAGGGTAGGGGGAACTTGGCAGTCAGGACACCTGTGCAAAGGCTTGACTTGGCAGGTCACCTAACCTCTCAGTTCCTGCACTAGAAACTCAGTTTCTTCCGTTAGGACCACATGAACAGAGATGTCGATTTCTGAGTCCTAATATCCCATGTTAACAAAATAGGAGTGTGAGAAAAATAGGAGTTTCCATGTTTCCTGGGAGTGGTTTATAAGAACATGCTTATTGGGCCTAAACATCAGATAATCAAATCGGATGAAATATATCCTGGATTCAACCAGGTGAAAACAGTAGTACATCATCTTTTATACAAAATAGCAATAGTAGCTTGGCTTTCTGAAGGATCGCATGCTTTCAAAACACTTTTGAGTAAACTTATCTCACTTAGTCTCCTTTATTCCGTAGGATAGCTGAGGAAACTGGCTGGAGGCTATACTTCAGGCTCTTTGTCTCCACTGTGTTTTACACAGCAAGAACTTTAGGATTGAAATTCGTATTTGCTTCTGCTCCAGATTTCTGCTGGTTTCAGACCTGTAATTGAGAGTTCTTGTTTCTCTTGTGCATAGAAAACATTCTCAAGGAATTCCTCCAATACAGACTGAACTCCACAGGAAGCCCTGCCCATCTTCAGTCACCAGAAAGGTGGGGTTCTATCTGAGAAAAAGCATCCTGAGGGAGTGCAAGACAGATAATTAAGGAAGTTAACATGTTTCTGCCTTAGACCGGGTCTCCTGCAGGAAGCTTAGGAGGAAGACCAAAAAAGAGAAAAAGGGGAAAAAAAAGAGGAAGACATACACTCTGGAAGAAATCATGCTAAATCACTTAGATATCAAATTCCCAACCAATTACAATCCCCCCAAAGAAAGGTCGGTCTCCTTCTCTCCTCTCCCACCCCCCTCTCTCTGTCTTTTGAGTTGGAGTTTCACTCTGTCACCTAGGCTGGAGTGCAGTGGCATGATCACAGCTCACCACAGCCTCCACCTCTCGGGTTCAAGCAATCCTTCCACTTCAACCTCTTGAATAACTGGGTCTATAGTCATGTGCCACAGTGCCTGGCTAATTTTTTTAATTATTTCTTTTTTGTTGTTGTTTTGTACAGACAAGTTATCACTACATTGCCCAAGCTGGTCTCAAACTCCTGAACTCAAGCAATTATCCCTCTTCAACCTCTAAAAGTGCTGGGATTACAGGCATGAGCCACTGCACGTGAGATTTCTCATTTTATCTTGAGCTGCGACACACACTTCCCCTGGGACTCTTCCCCTCCTGGTGCCCATCTGGTTCAATTAGATCCTTGCATTTCTTGCTCCCACTCCTTCTCTCATATTCTCCCCAATATTTCCCTTTTTTTCTTCCTTTCTCTCCTTTTACTATGCTCTCATAATGTTTCTCCCTATTGCTCCTTCTTCATTCCCTTTTCTCACCCAAGGAGCAGATAAGCCTGTGTTTTAAGCCAGGGTGCCATTAATGGGGATTAGATGCTTAGAAAACAAAATAATTTACAACACCAGCATCTGCCTTCCATGGAATTCTCTTGTTTATTTCTTCTTAACCAGACTCAGGTAGTGGAGTATACATTTAGTTTGCTGTTTTTCTGTCTCAGGGAAGTCTTTAAAGGAGTGTCCTCTTGTGGTGCATATTTCATTATTCACTGTTGCCTATCCTGCTACTTATGTTTATTTTTGCCAAATAATTCTACAGATTTCTCAGTAATGGGTAGTTAAAACCCTTCTACAGTCTCTTCTTCTTAATGAAAGTCCAATCTTCCCTGTGTTGATAGAATCATCTTTTATTCATGTGGATAATTTGGTAAACTCTGTTTTTAAAATGTCCTCAGACTTCCCCTTATAGCCCATTCTCAGAGTGTTATCTCTTGGCCTTTGGCTTATCTGAAAAGGAAGCTGTGTAAAAAGGACATTATTTGTGTTTTCATAACTCTTCTGGCATAAATACTTGTTTTTATTTATTTTTAAATAGCTGTTGTGGAGCTATTATTCAAAATTAGTCATGAAAAAAGGCAGAGAATCCTAGTATATCACAGTGGGCACTTACCTCTTCATGCATCTATGACATCTGAGCAGGTCTATGATATATCAGTAAGATTGTGAAAGACAGCATTTCTTTGTGAAGTTTTGAATTTGAACAACACAATCCCTCTGGCCTTGCTGTCCCCAGGGGTTTAGGGATGGCTAGTTATAGGGCCCCCAAGAGACCAAACTATCTGACCTAATGGCCAATAGGAGTGGCAGTCTTCATGCGTTGACAAAGTCAGTCTCCATGGCTTGCAAATGCTGAGACAACTAATAATGACCCTAATTAAGATCACAGAGAACTCAGTACTCCAGTTATTCAGCAACTTTGGTATGGAGAATACTACACACATGTGTGTGCATGGTGAAAAGTTCCACATGCTGCAAAGAGGAAAACCTAGATCCCAATTTCTTCCCTGGGAAAACTTTCCGGCATAGCCAAAATAACCAATAGAACTGCAGGAGTGTACACATCAACGTTACATTTTCTGAAATTATGCAATCTGAATCAACAATTGTGACTGTGCCAAACTAGAAAATAACGCATATTAACAATTTTTAAGTAGAATAATTTCCTTCTCACAATGAATGCATATGCTGGTTCAATTTATAGATTTTACCCGGCCCACTGGTATAGACCTAAAGGTTTTCATTTTAAAACCATACAAAGATTATGAACAAAGAATCTTTTACCTCCTCAAACTGCTAGTTCCCAATAAAAATATTTTTTCCAAAATAAATCTTCCACCAAGCAGAGGTGGTTTTTATTTTGCTTTACATTCCGAAAAGGTGTTATTTCTAAAGTATAGTATGTTAACAAGAACACTGCCTTGGACCTGAGCCACTCACTTCCATACAGAGTGCTTTCATATTTATTACCTCAGTTTTTTTATTTTGATTCACACAAGTCCATGAAACAAGTACTATCATCTTCTTCATTTCACAGATGCTTGATCCAAGGGTTGAAAACATGCCTAGCACACCCAGGGCCTCGAAGTTAGTTAGAGCAAAGAGGAGACACCCATCCCAGGCTCTCTGACTTGAAGTCCGGGACTCATTCCACTCGGCCATCTCCTTCCCTAGTAAATGTTATAATGAAGTTCCACTTTGGCAATAAGTGTGGTAAGCAGGATACCTAATGCCTCAAATCAACTCAAAGGGCTCTCTCTCTGCTGCTTTAATAGCTGTCAAAAACAGTCACATAGCCAAAAAATGAGCAGAACCTTGAACTATCTGAAAGATGATAGGAGATTCCTAGGGGTAAGGAGATAATACTCATCTCCTCAACTCTTGAGTCTTCCCAATAGTGATTCACATTTCCAAGGCTACACTATAGACTTAATGACAGACCCTGAGACTTCTGCAGAGAGGGCAACTCATCATTCTAAAGCATGGTCAGAAATCTATAGAAGTCAGAGATCAGGAGAACAAAACAAAGATTCTGACCACCCAATCATCAAACGATCATGGCTGACTAGTTCCCTGCATTCCTGGAGAGGTAGAGGAGATAGATTTTCCCCTGCTCTTTAGCCAGTATCTCAAAGGTAATAGTCAACATGGCTTGGTAGTAATCAAGCTATCTATGCATATATATATCTCAAGAGATGAGATACAAAAATAAGAGATGTGAGCACATAAAGAAGTAACTGTTGACAGCTGCATTCAGAAAGAAACAGATAAAAGAAACTGAAGGAAAGAAAAGTCATGTCTTAAAAGTTTAAGGGCCTGACAGAAGAACGTTAGGGTATTGGTTGAGATGAAAAGCAACTTGTGTCTCAGGCTGATGTGTAAATGCAATTTTCTGGCACTTCTTCTTCAGGCAGGTTCCAAGGCAAATATGGCAGTGATTAGTGCTTAATATCAAGTATATTACTTTAGTCTGAATCTGTCCAGTTGCAAGTGACAGAAAACTAACTCGAAAACTCTGAAATTTAATAGGTACTTGAAGCCAGAAAGTCCAGGGAAAAAGTTGGCTTCCAGAACAAGGGAATATGGGCACTTTTTTTATTAGCTCACTCTCATTTATACATGTCTCTCTTTCTCTCTCTCTCTCTCTCTCTCTCTCTCTCTCTCTCTCTCTCTCTCTCTCTCTCTCTCTGCCCACCCCTACCCACTGCTTCTCTTTGTGTGTTGTCCTCAGTTTCTCCTTCTTATTACACATCCTCCATGACTGAGCCTAGGCTGAGAGGGTGCTAGGGAACACACAGTTAAACAACTCCAGGCTTACAACAGCTCAGTTAGCAAGCCAAGAAAAAAAGAGAGTGTGTCTACACAAAAATTTTGTGGAAAAACTCTCATTGACTTGGTTTGAATCTCAAATCCATCCCTGGGCCAGTCATCATAACCAAAAGGTTGGGATACTATGATTATCTGGTCTCTGTCACATGACCACCCCTATGTGCTATGCTGACTGCAATTGACTACATCCCTAGAATCAAATAAAATGGCCAAAGGGAATCTCCTCTCCACCCACTCACTCCCATTGAAAGAAGGAGTAATAATATCAGAATCATACATGAAGAAATTCAGAGAAAAACACTACAATCTACAAATTACAGTCAAAACTTGGCTCATTCTGGTTTTTCGGGTTGTCTTTGCCAATGGAAAAGGAAGGACTATGATACTAATGCATGCAGCTTGGACTTGTCATGCATTCTATATGATCTGTTTTCTTCACTTCCCAATAAAGAAAACCCAAGATACTGTCTAATCAGGCTTCTGTTGAAAACTGAGAGCTGCCAAATTTTGATAAATCTGTGTGAGTCAAATTATTCCTTAGCCTACAACTTTACATAAATGTCATTTGTGGATACATAAGGAAAGCTAAACTCTGTGTCTACCATTTAAGATGCATCTTTTTCTTAGAAAATGCGGAGGAGCCCTTATAATTAAGGGAGTGTTATTATTCCCCAAAACATTATAATCAAACTAAACCAGAAGCAAAACTGGGGGGTTAGGAGGACAGAGAAGAAATGAGAAAGTGGCTGTTTTCTTTGATTGCATTCTTCAAAAGTTGTCTTTTTGTTTGTTTGTTTGTTTGTATGTTTGTTTGTTTGTTTGTTTTAAGTCAGGGTCTCACTCTGGGCATGACCCCAGCTTACTGCAGCCTCAACTTCCTGGACTCAAATGATCCTCCCATCTCAGTCTCCTGAGTAGCTGGGACTACAGGCACATGCCACACACACAGCTAATTTTCTTTTCTTTTCTTTTCTTTTTTGTAGAGACAAGGTCTTGCTATGTTGTCCAGGTTGATCTCAAACTCCTAGGCTCAAGCAATTCTCCTGTCTTGGTCTCCCAAAGTGCTGAGATTATAGGCATGAGCCACCGCACCCGGCAAAAGTTGCCCTTTGAAACAATTTTAAAAGTGATGAATTAGTTGTAAGATGACAATGAAAATAAATTAAAGTAAGAGAGTTAAAGCGAAACCCTAAGATGCAGGAAGAAAGTAATCAAAAGGTGATACCAACCGTATATGCTGGTTCTCCAGGGAAATAAAAGCTCAAGTCCTTGGCCCAGGTCTTCCCCAGGTCTCACCCCCTGCCTTTATTAAAAGCTGTTTATTCCTCTGAACTGAGCTATTTGTGCCAGAAAAATGTAATGGAGCATGCAGACCATTATTTGCTTACTGAAGGTAGAACACACAGGAAAAGAAAATCTAGGAAAAGTCCTATTCAATTGAATTAATTGAGATGAGCATTTATTTTTTGTTTAAATTGACCCTATAATTGTTGCTGCTTTCTTCCTCATGAGGTATGTGGAGATATAACCTCGAGGGCCAGACAATTTACAGCAAGAAAGAGCTCAGCACGGTTGAGATGCCCTGTATCATCCACCCATGCAGGTCATACAATTGATTCTCTTGCAGAGACCGGCCATATGGATTGATTTAGCAGCATTTCACCGCTGCCTAAAGACACGGCTTGAGTCATCCAGTATAAATTACTTAACTCTCCACCACAAAGAGGAAAAAAATGTTTTCTTGCACAGCAGTAGCAATTAATGTTCAACATGTTTATAGAGTTTAATAATATACAACCCAGCACCAAACTCTGTATACAACACCATTATCTTGCGAGAGAGACTAAGGTGGTGTCATCAGCATACAAGACATGGATGATTGATTCATCAATAACTGGACCTGGCCTTATTACAGCAAACAAATTAGACATCGTGGAATATATTGCCATATAGACAGAACTTCCTTCTCCTCAAATATATGGCATAATTGATAGTGGTAACCTTTCAGCAACACTGAAAAACAGTTTGCAATTAACAGGCTTCCTTGCCTTTTAGTGTCTGCACACATAAGTGGTTGTTCAAAGCTTGGCCCAGCTTGGTGGAATGGAACGAGGTCTAGACATCTTCCCAGGAAAGTGTTTGCCAGTAAGGGCAGTCACTTCTTTGTCTTTCTCATATTTCATTACAGAGTAAAGCAAAAAGGAAAATGGTAACTCAGCCAACAAATATTTATTGAGCCACCTCTGTTTGCCAGGTGCTGTTCTAGGCCCTGGGGACATAGCAGTAAACAAGACAGAGGAACCCCTCCCCCACTGCTGGGGTGTAGACTGGCAACAGACATGTAAACAAATAAACAAATGTTATCTAAGTTCTGACAAGTGGCTGAAGATAAAACAGAGTACCCTTGAATCTAGGTCTTTCGAAGTGCAAAATAGGAATTTTAACAATAGGAGGCATTTTATGTATACAGCATCCACGTGATTAAATAATCACCAATGCAATCAAGATTCTGCTACGTTTTTTTCTTTATTTTAAAGACGTGGGGTATAATTCAGGGTTAGGTATACAAATATTCATTATGCAGTTACCCCTGTTGGCAAGGTGTGCCCCTCCCTCCCCTCGCAGTTTCCCTCACCTGCCAATCCCACCTCCCTCCCCCTGGCAGTTTCCCACTAATGCTAATTCCGTGAATCTCTTTCTTATAGTACTATGATAAGTGTTCAAGGTCCACTAATGAACAAGAACATATGGTACTCTGTTCTTTGTTTCTGTGATAGATAACTGAGTATGATAGACTCTAAATTCATCCAAGTTGCTGAGAAGTCCACATGTTTGTCTTTCTTTATGGCTGCATAATATTCCATTGTGTATATGTACCATATTTTTTTAATCCAGTCCAGTTTTGATGGGCAGAATGGCTGGTTCCATGATTTTACTATTGTGACTAGAGCTGCAACAAACATGCATGTGCAGGTATCTTTGCGGTAGAATGACTTGAGTTCCTCATGGCATAATCCCAATAGGGAAGGTCAATTTCTTGTTCTTTCAGAAATCACCACACTGTCTTCCAAAGAGGTTGCACTAGTTTGCATTCCCATCAGCAGTATAGAAGCATTCC
>NW_007256798.1:0-12468 GCF_000164805.1 Carlito syrichta
TTTACATGCACATGCACACACACATTCACCCCTCACCTCTTTTTATTTTCCCAAGGTGAACAAATTTGTAGTTACTTCAATGTGGCTGGAGTCCCTGGCTATCAATGCTCCCACAACTCCTAAACCCTAGAGTTGACATGGTGGGAGTCTTTCATCTTTAAACTACATTTGTATGGTTTTTACATCCATCATCCTCTATAGAGGGTGCCAAAAAATGTATACACATTTTAAGAAAGGAAAAGAAAACTGTATTAAAATTGTAATACTCAATATATACCAATAATAAAAAGTGAAAACAAATCGCGTTTGACTTCTGCAACTACAAGAGGTCTCAAAGTGGTTACCATCATTGTCCAGACACTTCTGATTATGGCAAACTAAAAGTAATACATAGATAACTTCTCTTAAAATGTGTATACATTTTTTGGTATCCCAGGTATATGCCATACAGCAGAAGAAAATTAAGAAGAAATAAAGCAAGTTGCCCTTTAAGAGGTATCAGTCAATTTCACTAGAAACATTTAGCACACACAAAACAATTACAAAGTTACAGTAAAATCCTATTATGGGGGAAAATAAATTAGAGGGACAAAGCTAATATATAAGACTGTAAACAAAAGGAAAAATAGCATAGCATATGTTTGTTCAGTTAGTGTAAAGAAAGAAGCATATCAAATTCTTTTTATCATTTATTTGTAAAGGATTTATCTTATTTTAGAAAGTACTATAGTGGGAATTTTGGTGACTTCTAAGCTAATTACTTTTTGGGGAACTTGTGATACTGCTTATTCATTTAGTGCATGCACATCCAGCACTTTATTTCACAATTGTTGGGGAGATAAAAATGTAAGTCTTTAAAAGAATGATATAATCACCAGAAATACACTAAGGAATAAGTACAATAAAGCAAGTAAATTTACTGATGTCCCATTAAAGATAAGTAGGACACTGCAAATTAACTAACAATGGAAGAACAGACTCCAATTTATTTTCTTAGTTTATGGAACATTCTTTAGAATGTCTTAAAATTATAGAGAAGTATGTTTACTTTGCTATAGAGCCTAAATTATTCAAAAGACAATTTAGAAAAATTAGTAGCAGCTCACTTCATTATTTTTCACAATGATAACTGATACAAAACTTTTCCTGGAAGACTGAAATCTTACTACAAAAGATTTTAATAACAGCATTTGGCACATCTTGTATAGCTTAGATCATATTTTGGTATTGTATTATTATTAATTTTTAAAAACCTTTTTCATTTGAGATCATTTCAAATGTGCAGAAATTTTTTTAAATGAGCAAAGAACTCTCACAAACCCTTTACCCAGGTCCATCCATTGTTAACATTTTGCCACATTACTTATTCTAGATAGATATAGATATAAACATAAATATAGATGTAGACACACCTTTTTCTGAATTATGGAAGAGCAAATTGTAGACATTTGCCTTTTTACCTCTAAATACTAGTGTGAATTTCCTAAGAACAATGCCATTTCTTAGAGAAAAAACATTTATTGAGGCTTTCTCACTGCAGTTCTTATCCTTGGCAGTAAATGACATTCTGAGCCAGTTTATTTGAACTTGTGGTGAATATGAGGGACTATCCAACCTTGTTTTCATTGTTAATCTCCTTTCTTTTTACCCACTACTTTTTATACACATGATATACTCTATTTTCCATTTTGTTTACCCTCATAAATATCAGGATTTTCCATCTAATTTATTAAGTTTATCAGAATACCAACTTGTCTGTAATCCCAGCACTTTGGGAGGCAGAGGTGAGAGGATTGCCTGATCCAGAGATTCAAGGCCAGCCTGGGCAACTAGGCGAGACCTTGTCTCTGAAATAAATCAGAAAAGTAGCTGGGTGTGGAGGTGTGTGCCTGTGGTTCCAGCTACTTGAAAGGCTGAGGCAGAAGGATAGCCTGAACCCAGAAGGTCGAGGCTGCTGTAGCCATGACATTGTGACTGCACTCCAGTCTGGGTGACAGAGTGAGACTCTGACTCAAAACAAAACAAAACAAAGCAAAAATCTAAGTAGAATGTATAGCCAGTCCTTTTTGTTGAAGGATTGCATCTAAAACACTTCACTGTAGAAAAAACAAGTAAAAGAAAGAAATTAACATCATTTAAGAGCTTAATCAAGAATAACACAGTTTAATCCAGATTTATGTATAACTAATTTGCTCCTGCTAGTAAACTTTTTTAAAAAGCTTTATTGAACTTTAACTTACATTTCTTGTAATTCACACATTAGAAGTTTTCAATTCAGTACATATTAACATATTCATATAGTTGTGTGATCATCAGCAAAGTTTCATTTTAGAATGTTTTTGTCACCTCCAAATAACACCCAGTACCCATTAGCAGGAACTCTTCTTTCTTCCTCCCTATCACATTGTTAGGTAAACGTTAATCTATTTTTTGTCACTGTAAGTTTGCATATTTTGTACATTTTATTTAATTAGACTAATACAAAATGCACTCTTTGTGTGTGTGTGTGTGTGCTGGCTTTTTTATATAGTAGAATATTTACCAGGTTATATTTTCACCCATATCGCAGCATGTGTCAGTACTTTATTCTTTTTATTGGTCAATAACATGACACTATAGATACACCATATTGTATTTATCCATTTATCAGTTATTGGACATTTGTATTGTTTCTACCTTTTTGGCCATTTGAATTGTTTCTACTTTTTTGACCATTATTAATAATGCTAGAATGATCAACTAATTTGGGGGGGAGGAGTTTGTGAAGAATGGCATTAATTCTTTTTAAAATAATTGGTCAATATTATAGAATTTTTCCATCTTGTCAAAGTTATCTACTATGTTGCCATATCTTTTTTAAAAAATTTTAGATATGTAGGGTACAAGTCAGCATTAGGTACACAAGCAGGCCTCATGAAGGTGAAGTTTGGACCTCCAACTGGCCTTCATTTCCCCTGGGGTATTACCCAGTACCCTTTGTGATGTTACGTGCTCTCTCCTTCCCTTTCTCCCCTGACAGTGTCCACAACTGCTGATCCCTCTCTTGTGCTATTGTGATTAATGTTCAGGTCCATGGAACCAAACCCTCAGAAGTCAACTGGATGAAGAAAATGTGGACCATACGTTTTTTAACAGTATTTTTTTATGGTCCTTTTAATTTTTGTCAGGTAAATCATGATTTCTCCTATTTCATTCTTAATATTTGCAAGCAAGGTATTTTTTTTTAAAACAAGTATAGCTAAAGGTTTGTCAGTTTTGTTCATCTTTTACGGGACCATCATTTGGTTTTGTTGACTTTCTCTATCATTTTTTTCTGTTTTATTTTTCTTTAATTTCTACTCTGATGTTTGTTATATTTTCTTCTGCTTACTTTTCATTATGATCTCATCTCCAACTCCTTGGATATTTAGGAGAATATTGCCGATTTTTATATATTTGTGCATTTCCCAAATTTTCTTCTATTTTTAATTTCTAATTTAATTCCATTTGGATTAGAGATCAACTTTGTGTGATTACAAAGAGTTTACATTTTTTGAAACATTATTTTTTTGGCCTAGCTCTGTACTCTATCTTGGAAAATGTTCCATATATACTTTAGAATAATGAGCATTCTTCTGCTTTTGGAAGTCATGTACTATAGATAGCTGTTAGATCTAGTTAGTCTATACTGTTGCCCAAGTCCCCTGCATTGCCACCCTCAATGATTATTGCTGAATTTTACCTTCAATTCTGTTTTTCTTTTATGCATTTTGGAAATCTTTTGTTCAGTGCACATTTTATAATTTTTATATATTCTTGATATGTGACCCTCTTAGCATTATAGCATATTCTTCTTTATCTCCAATAGCATTTTTCTTTGTTTAAAAGTCTATTTTTTCTGATATTAGTATAACCACCCCAGCTCTCTATTGTTGTTTGCATGGTTTATCTTTTCTGTATTTTTAATTTTAGCTTGTTAATATCTTTGTATCTGAAGTGTTCTCATAGAGGCAGCATATATTTGGACTTTTTTGTTTAGATTTTTTAAGTTTAAAAGTAAGGTTTATCAGAGAAAGAAGAGAGGAAAGAAAGGGAGATATGCCAGAGTTGGCATGGGTGAGAGAAACCACCTTGCTTTGTTTTTAATACATTCTTATAATCTCTGCCTACAGATTGGACTATTCAATCCATTCACATTTAGTAATAATAATACTTTGTTGATGATGGTCTTGAGTTAGTGTCTCACTCTGTCACCCAGGCTAGAGTGCAGTGGGATAGTCGTGGTTCACCACAGTTTTGACCTCCTGGGCTTAGGCAATCCTTCTGCCTCGGCCTCCTAAGTAGCTGGAACTACAGGCTGACCACCATGCCCAGCTAATTTTTGTAGAAACAAGTTCTATGTTGCCCAGGCTGATCTTAAACTCCTAACCACAAGTGATTCTCCCACCTAGGCCTCCCAATGTACTTGGATCACAAGTGTGAGCCACCACCACCAGCCTAATATTATTATTGATATGATTGGATTAACTCTCATTTTATTTGATTTTTTGTATGTCTGACATCTTTCCTTCCATTTCCCCTGTATGTTTTCTTTTGTAGTAAATAACTGTTTTCAATTGTAAATTTTCTAGTATAAATGCAAACAACTTCTAGTGTAAATTTTCTATTTCTGTTTTTACTGTATCTTTGAGGTTTTGTTTTTTTACTTAAGTGATTGATTTAGTATTTACAATACTGTACATATTTTAAATTATCAGAATCGACTTCAGAATCTATTAACTTAATTCCAAGGAGATATAGAAAAACACTACTTTTATATATCCACATGCCCCTTTTCCTTTCTCGTGTTCTTTTTCTGTGCAGTTCTCATGTCTCTTGTGAGCTATATCCATCTTTGTCTTCCAAATCTCTAACACTGTTTTTTCAAGTCAACCAGCCTTCTGGCTTCTGCCTGGGCTCTCCCTCTGGTGCAGCAAACTGGAAGCTCTTCCTAGGCTGTAAGCTCATTTGTAAGGCATACCTCACTTATTTCATGTCTTTCAGGGATCACTGTTTTTCATTTCCTGAGGTGTGATGTCTTAAAAACCCTGGCTTCATGTATTTTGGCCATTTTAATTATTGTTTCAGGTGGGAGAGTAAATCCAGGCCTCATTACTTCATCCTGGCCAGAATTGTAAGTTGTCAGCAATAGTGTTTTATTTTATTTTATTATTTTATTATGTTGTCTATATTATTTTATTTTTATTTTGGAAAATGCTAACATTTATTAGATAGTTAGCATCACATAGTTAATTAAATTAGTTATTTGTTGTGCATAATGACAACTTCACTAGACTGCGTGCTCTAGGATTTGAGATGATCTGCTATTCGGCACACCCCAAAGATTGAGATCCATTGTATTTACACCAAGCAAAGCAGCAACAGCAAAGAACAGTCAATCTGGAGACACAAACACTCAGAATGCATTTTCAAGAATTCCTGTTTTATTTTAAATAGTAAAGAATAGCATGCAGTTCCCATACATTTATCATTTTGCCTTCAATTTTTATATAAAATGCAAAACAAATTTATTTTATTTTTAATTTATTTTAGCTACTTTCTATGAAATTCTTGTCTGATTTCCAGCAGATTTTCTAAGAGGGCTTTTTTTTTGTTCAACTACTTTTTTGTAATAAGGACCTCATAACTTATATATGACTATTTAATGCTCTTTGGTATTTAAAACTATCATTTGCTCTTTTCTTTGTCACTTGATTGCTTAAAAATTCCGAGAGTTTGATACAGGCAAGTATAGATTCTGAGACCAAAAATAATCCAGTTTTAATTATATCTATATAATTAAATACTGATGATTAGATATTTAAAATGTTTCTTCACATGTGCTTTGAAATTGTTCGTTTCTGTTCATGTATTGCTGCCATTAGGTTTTCAGGGTGATTTTTAAAAAGAAGACAAAATACATCAAAATTAATTCATTTATATCCCCTCCTTTCTTCCCAAAAAAAAAGGAAGTGGTTTAATAGTCAGATTTGGACAATTTAATTCAACTAGAGCTTTAGTTATTAAAAAACAAACAAACAAACACTTTAGGAATTTGTAAAATGGCTCTCTATGGGATGAATACAGTTGGCTGAATCTTTGTTTGCTGAAGAACACAGAACTTTAAAATCTACCTGCCATCTTGAACGTTAGGGTTAGGGTTAGGGTTAGGGTTAGGGTTAGGGTTAGGGTTAGGCACGGGCTGGCCTCACGCCCTCCTCCCGCCGGCTTCCAGGCTTCCGCGCACCGTCCGTCATCCCGGCCAAGTCGGGCGCGCCCCGCTAAGTCGCCCCCGCTCCGTCCTCCTCGTGGGAGCCCACCCAGGTGACAGCTCTCCCCCCGGAGCGCACTTTCCGTCTCGCGCGCAGGGCCAGCGACCACGCGCGGTGCGCGCCACCCGCAGCCCACGGGCAACCGAGGGACCGCGCGGGTCCCACGTGGGTGTTGGGCGGGGGCGTGGGGGCGGTGGGCTCCGGGGGTTCCTGGTGGGCCTCGGGTCCCGCTCTCGCGTGTGCCGCCCGCCCCTCCCTCCCTCCGGAGGCGCCAGTCCCGGCCTCGCCAGCACCTGCGGCAGTCGCATGGTCCCTGAGCGCCCTCGACGGGTGCGGGGACTGGGGAGGCGCCCCGGAGAGCCGTCGCCATGGAGGTCGGGCGGAGCGGGGAGGCTGGGCGTGTGTCCGGCTGGCGGGGCTGCAGGGGAGCGACCGGGAGAGCTAGAGAGACAGATCGAGAGAGACCGAGAGAGACCGAGAGAGATGGAGAGAGACCGAGAGAGACCGAGAGAGACGAGGGACATCGAGAGACACCGAGAGCGCGCGGAGCAGACATCGGAGATGATATTCTTCTCAGAAGCCTAGCAGATATCGGAGATGTTCACATGGACTTATCACCAAACTTGGCTTTCCAATCATTGGATGATGCTTAAAATTTTAATACTAGTTTTGTGGTTTTATGAAACTTCTTTTGTTTAGGAAGTTTTTAGTTTCCTGATAATGAAACAATTTTATCTTTTAGATCAAGTAATTCTTCCAGATAAAACTATATAGCTAACAAAAACAGAACCATCTTGAATACCTATAGGAAAGTCAACCAGGACACCTGAAAGTCCACATATAGACACCATGACTTGTTCACATTTGTGCCTGGTTCTTATAGGCAGATTGGTTATCTACCAGCCTATGGATAATGGCATGAAAAGCCTGCTTATGTGAAATAGGATTATGAGACTTGACATTTTAAGGATTATATCATTTTACTTGAATATTGGTTGACCTGACAAACAATTGGGAACACTTTATGTAGGAGGGTTCCACATGAGGGGAAATATTTTCATAACTTTGATGCTCATAGACTTGCTCTTTGTTTAGACTGCTTTGAGTTATCCTGCACACTGTTCATAGTTCTGAAGATGAAATATCTAGAATGGACTGGTGTGGGGTTTTTTGCATTTTAGGATAGTCTCTGCTAATATAAATTCAATAAACAAGTCAACTGTTTTTCCATCTAAACAAAACACTTTAATGGAAGCGGGTATAAAATTTTGAGGACAGACCCTCAGTTAGTGTCTTGCATTTTCTGTGTGTTGTTTTATCTGTTGTGTTTTCCTTCACTTATACCAAAAGATGGGAACAAAGACATGAATACATCTCTTCACGTGTCCATTATTCTTGCGACCTTACCATTTTTTTCTGAACACCAGGACACTGTGGTGTGAGAGAAGGGGGTTGGGGAGGATTTGGCTTGCATTGTATCTCAGGTTCATCAATGCTGGTGCCTAGTAATCATAGTCTGATTAGTCATAATTTACCTAAGAGTTCTCTTCCAACTCTAGCACTTTGTCTCCCTGCCTGAAAGTGAATGAAAGGTAACTTACTGCTCTCATCCAGTCCCTTAAAGCAACAGGAAAGAAAGAATGATTCTGCTCTGGGCACTAGTCCCAGGGATAGGCAATTAAATGACTGGGCGGATTTGACAGAAATGCTTGTAATTGGTAAAATGCTTAGTAATAGCTTTTGATGTGACTTTGCAGCGGGCTAACTTATTCATTGATTAGCTAAAAACACTTTTAATTTTAATTGCTTCATTTTTTCTCCGTAAGTGGTTATGTTTTTCAAGTTCAGCAGCTAGCCTGGGAAAAGAAGAGCATGCCTACCATAGAGTGCGTGGGTTAATCGGGAAACCAATTTATGATGTGAAATGCATCAACAAAAATCTCTCACAGAGTATAGGGATAATCATTTTAGCAGAAGATTCAATTTGGACCTTTTAGTAATGCCAGTGAAGAAAAGAATCTGCGAATGAGTAACAGACTCTTAATTTTAGTGTCAAATTGTACTCCATGAAAATACCTTTATTCATGTCCTCCAAATTCTGTACAAACATTACAAAGCATAAGTAGCCTGTGGAAGTGATCATCAATTCCAATAAGTTGATTTGTTCATGAACAAAATGGCAAATTACTTGCTCATCTTCTTTATCTTTCTCTCTTCTTCTCTTCCTGAACAATTCTGTCTAAACTTACTCAATGGACCTTAGAAGGTCGTTGTCATGCTGGGTACTGAGGGTGAGGGAGAAACCCAGGGTCATGGCACAGCACTTAGAAACCTAACCAGGGTAAGGAAAGCATCCGACCCACAGTCTGGCAAAAGTGGGGATTTGAAGAGATGGGAGACAGCACCAGTGGTGACAATTAACGAGTTGTCAGAGGTTGAGTGGGGTGAGAAAGGAGGCATTCCAGATTGAAGGAGACTAGGAAAACACAACAGCTAAATGCTACTCTGAATTAAATGCCTATGCTATAAAGGATATCACTGGAAATTGGCAACATGTGACCAAAGTTTGAGGCTTATAAGTTGGAACTGTGTCCGTGATGGTCATATTATGGTTATGTAAGAGAGGACCTTTGTTGTAGGAAATGCACATTGAGGTATTCAAGGAGGATGTGGCATGTTAGTATAGTTCTTCCAATGTTTCTGTAAATGTGAGATTATTTCAAAGTCAAATTTTCTTTATTTAAATTATTCAAGATTGCATTTAAAGGAAGCATGGACTAAAGAAGAGCTCAAATAAGTAAATACACTTAAATTGATGCTTTTTACTTAAGTGCATGAAGATTGAAAAATGCTAAGAAAATTAATTAATGAGATAACATTTATGATTCTAAATCAAATTAACCTGAATTTCTGAGTATCAAAGATGTAATTAGATTCAGAATTGTTCCCTATCCATTTCTGGAGGTCTATTAGCTGTAACTTCTACATCAGACTTCTTCACCACAAAATATCTGAATGAATTCTTCAGACTGACTGTTATCTGGCCTGTTAGAATAGGTGTTCCCATGTTTAGTGAGACTCTTCACTGAAAGGTTGATAGTCTCCAGCCCAGTTGTTCTATGTTGTAAGTGCCTTTGCAAAATTTTGGTTGTATATGATTATACACATACCAAATCTTTTGTGTCACTACATAAAAGTATTCCTTTTCCACTTGACACATAAAACAGAACTGTTGTTTAAAAGTCTTTTGTTGCTGGGCTTGGTGGCTCAGCTTGTAATCCCAGCACTTTGGGAGGCTAAGGTGAGTGGATTGCCTGAGTCCGCAGGTTTGAGACCCACCCGGGCAACTTAGTGAGACCTCATCTCTACAATCAATCAAAAATTAGCCAGGCAAGGTAGTGCATGCCTATAGTTCAGGCTACTTGGAAGGCTGAGGTGAGAGTATCACCAGAGTCCAGCAGGTTGAGGCTGCAGTGGTCAGGCGCATGCCACTGCACTCCAGTCTGGGCGACAGAGTGAGACTCCAACTCAAAAAACAAACAAACAAAAAACAAACGAAAAAAGCCTTTTGTCAAGGATTTCATGTATCTGTTAAATATGATGTGATACAGTATAAAAGGAATGCATTCACTACTTACTGTCATAGGCTTAACTGGCCTACAGTGAATCCAGCTTTCTAAAGAATGGATCATGTGCTTAGTTTGACTACAATTTTCTAAAGAAACGATTAATTTTTAAATAAAAATAGAAACATAAAGTGGAGTGCAAAAAAATGATCCTGTTTATGTTCCAGTTAGTGAGCTTTAAAACTATGAACAGCAATTGAACTCTATAGACATCTGAGATTTTAGAATAGTTTCAACATTGTAACTATAATTTAGAATACTTGGTTAATAAGGAAGCAATGAAAATTACTTCTAAGAATTAAATTACTAAGATACAATGGTCTAGTTATATCACCTGGGCTGTGGTTGCAAATAATTTTTATTAAGTATAACTTCATTTCTTGAGAGTATAAAAACAAAGATATTACTTCTAATTCACAGATGTGTTGATAATTAAGGCTTTTGCAATAGAGGCTGTAAGAGGATTTTATTTTATTTATTTATTTTGGCATAAGAGGATTGTAGATTAAAGTCAACATTAAATTATGTCTTATGACTTAATATATGCTTATAATTTATAAACATTCCTAAGTTTCATATATACCATATATATGATATATTTTCATGAAATATAAAACTTGTAGTGCCTTGACTTAACTTATTCTACAGTTAAATCCCATGGAAAAATGTTTGTTGAATGTCACTGTTTCTCAGGTAAATATAGAGTCAGGGAAGTAATATATATTCTGGGAATCTTTTAGAAGGCTTGAACTTGGTAGCTCAAATATTCTATGGCCTGAGCTTGAACTCCCTAGCCTCTTTAAGAGATATCCTCACTGTCCTTTCTCCTCACTGTACTTTCAATGTAAACCCAATATTTATAGAATTCCAGAGCCCAAATGGAAGGATTTATTTGGAAACTGAGCAAGCGATTGAATTACTCTTTGACTTAGTGGTGTGATTTGATCTAAAATATAACCTATCACATTTAGATATCTATTAAATCAGAGCTACTTCCAGTATAAGCAGATAATTATTTGTCTTGTATTTTTAAATCTCTTAGCCCTCAGATGAGCTGGTAGACTTTAAAACCAGTGTGGTGCTTTAGGGATAGTTTACTTGTTGGGCAAACCAGAAAAATGATAACATTTTAAGATAAGTATGTACTTAGCTGGATGTGGGTGGGAAAGAAGTTGTAGGGAAATAAAAAAGAAAAAAAACTGGATTAAGTAAAATTACAGTTAGAACTAGGAGATTTTGTGTTTAATACCATTGGTGGCAGATAATAGTTAGGGTTTATATGTATTAGAGAATGAGGGATTCAGATATATTATGCCTCCCCTGATTTAGTTAACCACCCTACACACACACACACACACACACACACACACACACACACACACTCACACCTCTCAAAACAATGGAAGAGGAGTTCTCTTTGAGACTTCCTAGATTTAATTCAGCTATGGACAGGTCCCTGCAGTCTAATCTTTTTTTTAGCACAGCAATGGAAACAAGGAATGGGCTTTGATTTAAAGATCACTAGATGTCATCGATTGCTAATTTAATTTTGAAGATAAATAAATTATTAGCACAGACATGAAGAGATAAGTATTTTAAGCAATGCCTCTATTATGGCAGATATCCTTTTAAGGATTGTCTAATTGGGGTCTTCAATTTTAGATGACTTTTTGAGGAATATATCTTCATAACAGAAATAGAAAGCCTTGATGAGTCTCAACTTTAAGAACTTGTCATAGAATTTACATTTTCAATAATTAAGATATATATAATTTTATTGTAAGAAGATTGGCAGAAAAAATAATGCAACATCAAGTGGGAAAATGCATATCTGGTAATGTTATAAAGCTTTTCAAATAGCCTGTCTTATTCCATGTATATATGATTCTTGTGCTAATTTGAATTGCTTTAAGTGAGAAAAGTCTGTATAGCTATTTTAAGAAAGCCTTTATAAGTGTATGAAATTTTATAGTACAGCCTGTCACTGAAGCTAAAATATGTGAGCATTTGTAAAAGTTTAGAAAAGTTTTGGATTCCCCAAGAGAAAAATTATTGCTTCACTTTAAGGAAGCAATTGATTTTTCTCTTTCTGTACGTATTGTCCTTTAACAGTTCAAGAAACTCAATTACTCTTTTAAAATTGTAAAAAAGCTAAGCTAATAAAATATCACACAGATTTCTGAGATATTATGAGTAACATTATATAGTAGTATTAGATAATTTGCTATATCTATGCATAAAACAAGCTTAAGACACTTATCAATGCAACTTGGACTGTAAGAGATTTATTTCAGTAATGATACCAAGGGGCAGGCAATTTTTACTGCTTGTAGGAAAGTTTGAGTTCCCTAAGCATGTATGTTATTTCATTAAACATTGTAGAGGAGATATCAGGCAACTTTCTTTTTTTGGATAGCACAGTTGAATCTACTGTACTCATTTCTTCTTCTGTTTTCATGGATATAAGGGAAAATTACTGTGATAAAACTCATATCCCAGCCGGGCTCGGTGGCTCAGCCTGTAATCTCGCGCCTTTGGGAGGCTGAGGTGAG
>NW_007256798.1:12961-13376 GCF_000164805.1 Carlito syrichta
GGGAGCGGCCACTGCATTCCAGTCTGGGTGACAGAGTGAGACTTCAACTCAAAAAACAAACAAACAAAAACACCCCTCATATCTCCAGGATTGAATGTCCAATTTTTTTCGGTTTGTTTATGACAGGGTTAAGCAGATGTCCTTTACCTCATTCTTTTTTCCATGCAACATCCATTTATTTGATCTTCCTATTGTATTTTATGCAATATTGTAAAATGCTGCCTGTGCTCCACTTTGGAAAACTCCCTATCCTATTCAGAACTTTCTCAGAAAGCTGAGCCTGCGATATGCTTATGTGTAGGTATTCTATTTTGGAAAGTGATCTCATAACGGAGGACTGTGTACTCATAACGGAGGCAGAGTATAATTGATAAGAAGGAAAAGTCAGTAAAAGGAAGCATCATTGAGCTTGTCA
>NW_007256799.1:0-731 GCF_000164805.1 Carlito syrichta
CAAGACCTTTTTGGGAGTCTTTCTCTTGATATCCAAAGCAAGTGAAATTCTAGGTCACCAGGAAATATCTTGGCGTCTTGCTGAGAATGAAGCAGGAATTTCAGTAATGGGAGTCCTCATACACAGAACACTACACGACCTGTTGCTACGGAAGAATGAGGAATCTTTGGTACACGAGTCCTCCATCCCAAAAATCTACATAGCGTCTTGCTAAGAAATCAGAACCAATCAGATTTTGAGAGTAGGAAATGGGTAATGGGAGTCCTCATATAAAGGAAACTGCACTTTCTATTGATAAGGAATCTGGTTTACATGTATCCTCAATCCCAAAAAAGACTTCAGGTTGTCTTGCTAAGGGTTAAACACGAATTTGTGTTTTTGAAGTATAATCTAGGGAAATGAAAACCTCATATACAAGCAACTGCACGGACGTTTCCTAAGAAAGAATAAGGAATCTCTGTGACACGTGATCTCAATACCCAAAAAAATACACGACGTCTTCTTAAGTTCTAAGCAAGCATTAGATTTCGACGCATGTATCTGGGTAAGGGAGAACTTATATACAGACAACTGCATGGTTGTTGCTAAAAAAAAGGAATCCGGGTTATACAAGTCCTCAGTCCTGAAAATCTACAGTGCATCTTGCTGACAGCTAAAGAAGAATCAGAGATTCAAGGCATGAATGTGGGTAATAGCAGTACTCATAAACAGGAAAGTACACATCATAATGC
>NW_007256799.1:1384-4786 GCF_000164805.1 Carlito syrichta
CGTACACCCGAATCAGGTTGTTTTAGCATGAATCTGCAGAAATAGAGTCCTTATATACAGGCAACTACATGACCTTGTGCTAAGAAAGAATAAGGAATCTGGATTATAAGAGTCCTCAATCCCAAAAATCTACAGGGCATCTTGGAAAGGGCTAAAAAGGAATCAGAGTTTCGAAGCAGGATCCATGTATGTAGAGTCCTAAGATACAGGAAAATGCACGGCCCCTTGCCAAGGAAGAAAAAGAATCGGGGTTATAGCAGTCCTCAGTCCTAAAATCAAAAGGCCATCTCCTGTGGGCTCAGCAAGAATCAGGGTTTAGAAGCTGCAGCATAGGAAAAAGCAGTCCTCATATACAGAATCTACAAGATCTTTGCTAAGGAGAAATAAGAAACCTGTTTTACACAGTTTCTTCGTCACATCTACATGACATCTTGCTAAGAGCTGAACAAGAATCAGAGTTTCCAAACAGAATACTGGGGAAAGTGAGTCCTCATATAGAGGACACTACATGGCCCCTCGCTAAGGAAGAATAAGGAATCTGTGATACACGATTCCCCAATTCGAAAAATTCTCAGGGTGTCTTGCTATGGGCTTCAAGTTCGTCACATGTTTCGGAGATATTTGCCTTGTGGGTATTATGAATCAGTCATTTCAGGACTCCAGCAACATTCTAGTCCTCTTGATAATTGTAAACGTGTATCTGGTAGTACAAGTCTTTAGGGTCCTCGGACAATTAAGGCCAGATTCCCAGAACAAATGTATCTTCTTGCTGTATTTGGATGTAAATCTGGTCTTAAGCTGAACTTGGTAATCCTTAAATTTCCGTTTGTACTTTTATTTGGAGAGGGGCCGAGGGTTTTGCAGTTGCCAAATATTTAGTACGATTTATTAAAATGTAACCAGGAATTTGATGGGCATTGCATTGAATTTGTAGATTGCCTTAGGTAAGATGGACATCTTCACAATGTTGATTCTTCCGATCCATGAGCATGGGATATATTTCCATTTGTTTGTGTCAACTTTGATTTCTTTGAGCAGTGTTTTGTAGTTATCCTTGTAAAGGTCTTTCACCTCTCTGGTTAGGAAGATGCCAAGGTATTTCAATTTTTTTGTGGATATTGTGAATGGAATTGTGTTTTTTATTTGGGTTTCTGTTTGTTTATTATCGGTGTAGAGAAATACGATTGTCTTTTGTACATTTATTTTGTATCCTCAGACTTTGCCAAAGTTCTTTATCAGTGTAAGGAGGTTTTTGACAGATTCTCTCGTGTTTTCAAGGTATACAATCATGTCGTCTGCAAAGAGAGATTACTTGACTTCCTCTTTTCCTATTTGGATACCCCTGATTGCCTTCTCTTCTATGATTGCTCGAGCCAGGACTTCCAATACTATGTTGAACAGGAGGGGTGAGAGAGGGCATCCTTGTGTTGTTCCAGTTGTCAGGGGAAATGGTACATATACACGATGGAATACTACACAGCCATAAAAAAGAACAAAATCATGAATTTCGCAGCAACCTGGATGGAACTAGAGACTATAATACTGAGTGACCTCTCACAGAAACAAAGATCCAAGTATCACATATTCTCACTAATATATTGGAACTTAAACATCCAATGCAATACTATACGAAAATGACTGACCCTACTGGGAAACTATGGTTCGGGGAGAGATATGGGATTAACAGTAGCAAATATCTGTCTGGGAATGGGGAAACACCCCATATCAACAGGGTGCCTAAATGAAACGCAATTGTATACCTAAGCCTTAACTGTCCCACACAACTTCAAAATAAAAAAAAAAATGTAACCAGGAATCATGGATTCCATGTCCCTGGGAAACATCTGGGTATCTGAAACTTGTATACAGAATTCTGGAATCCACATAGACAGGGAAAATCTGGGCATCTTGCTGAGAACTGAACGGGAATCCATGAACGGGTTATTGGAGTTCTCAATCGCCTAAATTTACAAGGTCTCTTGATAAGGTTTCATGAGCATTCTGGGCTTCTATGTCGCCATATTTTAGGGCGTCTTTTGAAAAGGGAACCAGGAATCTTGGGGTCCAATTCCACAAGAACGTTATGGGAGTCTTTCTCTTGATATCCAAGCAACTGGAATTTTAAGTCACATGGAAATGTCTCAGCGTCTTGCTGAGAATGAAGCAGGAATTTCAGTAATGGGAGTCCTCATATACAGAACACTATACGAACTCTTGCTACAGAAGAATAAGGAATCTTGCATACACTAGTTCTCCATCCCAAAAACCTATAAAGCGTCTTGCTGAGAGATAACAGCCAATCAGGTTTTGGGAATAGGAATCTGGATAATGGGAGTCCTCATATACATGAAACTGCACTGTCTATTGCTATGGAAGAATAAGGAATCTGGTTTAAATGTGTCCTCAATCCCAAAAAAAACTTCAGTGTGTCTTGCTGAAGGCTAAACAGGAATTTGGGTTTGAAGCATAATCTAGGGAAATGAAATCCTCATACACATGCAGCAGCACAGACTTTCCTAAGAAAGAATAAGGAATCTGGGTGAAATGTTTTCTCTATCCCCAAAAATCTCCCTGGCGTCTACCTAGGGTCTAAACAAGCATCAAGGTTTTGACACAAGTATGTGAGAAAGAAAGTACTCATATACTAGCTACTGCACGAATGTTGCTCAAAATAAAGAATCTGGGTTATATGAGTCCTCAATCCTGAATATCTACAGGGCATCTTGTTGATGGCTAAAGAAGAATCAGGGATTCGAGGCATGAATGTGGGTAATTGCAGTCCTCATATACAGCGAACTACATGGCCTCTTGCTTAAAAAAAAAGAAGAAATCTGTTTTACACGGTTCCTCTATCAAAAAATCTATATGGCACCTTACTAAGGGCTAAACAAGTATTAGGGTTTCAAAACAGGAATCTAGGGAAAGAGAATCCTAACATACAGGACACTACACAGCCTCCAACCAAGGACGAATAAAGAATTTTTGTTGTACTATTCCTCAATCCAAGAAATTCCCTGGGTGTCTACTATGGCACAAACAAGAAACAGGGCTTTGAGCTCCCCAAATGTTTCGGAGCAATTTAGCATGCAGATATTACGAATCGGTCATTTCAGGACTCCAGTAACATTGTGGTCCTCTTGAAAGTTGTAAAGGAGTATTGGGCACTCCAAGTCCGTTAGGTTCCTCGGAACAACTAAGGCCAGATTCCAGAACACAAAGTGTCCTCTTGCCATATTTGGTTGTAACTCTGCTCTTAAGGTGAACCCTGTAATCCTTCAGCTTCCGTTTCTCTTTTCATTTTGAGAGGGTATATAAGTTTTGCAGTTACCAAATGTTTAGTATGTATTTTTAAAGGTAACCAGGAATCATGGATTCCATGTTCCTAGGAAACTTCTGGGCATC
>NW_007256799.1:5654-6501 GCF_000164805.1 Carlito syrichta
CTGGATAAATGGAGTCTTTATATACAGGAAATTGCATAACAGTTAGCTAAGAAAGAATAAGGGAATCTGGGTTACACAAGTCCTCAGTCCCAAAAATCTACAGGACATCTGGGAAAGTGCTAAAAAAGAATCAGAGTTTCAAAACAGTATCTATGTAATGAGAGTCCTAATATACAGGAAAATAAACGGCCCCTTGCCAAGGAAGAAAAAGAATTGGGGTTATACCAGTCTTCCGTCCTAAAAATCAACAGGCTATCTGCTGTGAACTAAACAAGCATCAAGGTTTGGAAGATGCAACATAGGTAATAGCATCCCTCATATACAGAATCTACATGATCTTCTTCTATGGAGAAAGAAGAAACCTGTTATACACAGTTCCTCCATCACAATATCTACATGACATCTTGCTAAGGGCTAAACAAGAATCATGGTTTCCAAACAGGGTTCTGTGGAAAGGGAGTCCTAATACAGGACACTACAGGGCCCCTCGCTAAGGAAGAATAAGGAATCTGTGATACACTATTCCCTAATCTGAAAAATTATCAGTGTGTCTTGCTGCAGGATTAACAAGAATCAGGGCTTTGAACTCGTCTCATGTTTCGGAGATATTTGGCTTGTGGGTATTATGAATCAGTCATTTCAGGTCTCTAGCAACATTCTGTTCCTCTTGAGAGTTGTAAACGGGTATCTGGTAGTACCAGTCCCTTATGTTCCTCGGGACAACTAGGCCAGATTCTCGGAACAAAATTATCTTCTTGCTGTATTTGGATGTAACTCTGGTCTTAAGAAGACCTTGGCTTTCCTTAAATTTCCATTTCTACTTTTATTTGGAGAGGGGCCGAGGGTT
>NW_007256800.1:0-4448 GCF_000164805.1 Carlito syrichta
CCTGCAGACTCAGGCCATCCACTCATCTTGGCCTCCCAAAAGCTGGTTTCCAGGCTGAGCTCCTGAGCCTGGCCTGTGGTTGTGGTGGTGGTTGGAATTGTTATTCTGAGTCAGAGTCCCACTGTGTAACCGAAGCTGGAGGGCAAGGGCCTCCTCTTGGCCACCACGGCCTCCACTGGCTGGGCTCTGACAATCCTCCCGCTGTGGCCTCCAGAGCAGCAGGACAACAGGTGTGTGCCATCTCGTTTGGCTCATTTTTTTTTGCTTCTTGTACAGACGAGGTCTCACCAAGGTGCCTGGGATGGTATTGATCCCGGAGGTCAGGCCATACTCTCACCTCGGCCTCCCAGAGCGCTGGGATGACAGGTGTGAGCCCCTGTGCCTGGCCTCCACAACACTCTTGGTGTCCCACTGTGAGGTCTCCCTTCGATCAATCCGGGACCCCGCAGATGGTGGCCTGATTCTCCCACTGGGCCTCTTTGGGGAGAGCACTTGGAACAGGGATATGTCTCCACCAGGGTGCCCACCCCTCTGCCTGACTCGTTCCACAGGGAGGACCGGCTTACTCCTCCCAGGGGCTGCCTTGGGGAAAGGGAGGGCATGACTCTCAAATTTTGAGGGGGGTGTGAACGGCTGGGCCATTCATACCTGTCTCCTTGGCACTCAGGGAGGCCAACGGAGGAAGATGGTCAGAGCCTGGAGCTCGAGACTAGGCTGGACACCATAACAAGCCCCTACATTGACCCCAAGCAAAACAGAGGAAACCTTCAGTGAGGACAGGTTTCGGTGGGAGGATTATCTATGGCCCAGAGATCAAAACCAGGCAGGAAAACCAGGATGTCGACCAAATGGAAAGCTGGTGATAAAAGAAGTTTTGGAGGCCCTGACCGAGAGGATGGACCAAGTTAGGCTGTTTGAGATCAGACAGGGAAACCGAGTGAGGAGAGAAAAGAAAGATTTCAAGAAAGAAATAACGAAACAAAGAAATCCATTCTCCTGCAAACCTTCTGACCTCAGTCCTTTACCCCCTGTACCCCACACATGTGAGGTTCCCCCAAGCTCAGCACCTTCCAGTCACAATTCCCCCAATGACTGCCCCTGCTTTGGTGGGGAAGTTCCTAAGGCTCCCTGGCCGGGTTCCTCCCAGCTCTCCTCTCTGAGGTGAAAAATGTGTCCCAGGCAGGCCGACCATCCGACTCATCAATGAGGACCTTCTGGCATGATAGGCCAGGGACCTATCCCTCACACTGGAACATTTCTTCCCCCAAAATCCCATTTTTCTTGGCTCTAAAGCCAGACGCCCTGTGAACACACCTCGCTCAGTTGAGAATCTGTGTACGATTCTGATGTTTTCAGACACAGGGTCTGGCTCTGTGGCCAATGACAGGGACCAGAGGCACGACCATCACTCTCTGCCAGCTTCGAAAGTGCAGACTTCGTTGATCTCCCCGCCTCAGCCTTGGAATGACTAGGATGATAGGCACTTCTACCCCAGATCCCCTGTATGGACGGGTGAGAAGACAGTGTCTCCCTGTGTGGCCCGGCCTGGCCTTGAGCTCCTTGGTTCCAGACATCCTCCTGCCTCTGCCTCTCAGAGCGCTGGAATTCCAGGCATGGGAGGCCAAGCCAGGCCTGCTGGTTCGTTTTCTAGGAAGGATCAAGGCTGGGTCCAGGGGCTCAGCCTCATCATTCCAGCACATTGGAAGACCGAGGCCAGCAGCCAGCCCAAGCCTGTGGGCCAAGACCCACCTGGGCACCTCGGGGAGACCTTCTACCCTCCAACTCAAATGATACAGGTGTGGTGGCACATGCCTGTTATTCCAGCTTCTCAGAAGGCTAGGGAAAGGCTCACGGGAGTTCTGCAGGACAAGGTGATGAAGTGAGACACTACTCAAAGAAAACAATGAAAAAAAAAGGAGTATCCATTTTGGTATGGAGTTAGGATCACCGTGAAGAGGCAGATCATTTGGGAAGAAGGACCCAACCTTGGGCCTAGAGTTCCCAAAGGACAATGGATTGGCAGACAATCAGGCTGTGGCTTTGGGAGGCCGAGGCAGGGGAAAGCTGGAGCCTAGTAGCTCGAGACCCATATGGACTATATAGTGAGACCTTGGAATGCAAACATTGGAGTCATGTGTGGTGGCGCCCACCGTCCTGGCTACACGAGATGCAGTGGGCTCTGTCCTGGGGTGATCTTTTTGTCGCCCTGCTGGAGTCCAGGACCTGCAGGGTCAGGAGTTCCTGGAGGTGATATGGATTCAGTGACTATAAAAAAGTAGAAGAGGAGAGAGAAAGAAAGAGAGGGAAAAATATAGAACTGGACGTCTATTCAAGTGACAGAAGACGTTTATTGAGAAATACAAAGGGTTTTTATCCCCAAATTTTGTACAGTCAGACTCACATGTCTTCTACATGAGCAGAAAGCCAGGTGCATGGGGGTATCCCCCACCCAACAGATGTTTCTTCAAGCATGAGGAAGAACAAACTCAAAATTGTCTTTCTGTTTCTTCTGCTTGGCTAATGTCCCTCAGAAGTATTAATACAATTTCTAAAAATATTATACCGTTTTATCAATTGTAATCTATATATTTTATTTTATTCTACACACTTTACTTATGACTAACTTTCCTAATAATAAACAATCTATTTCTACAATTTATCCTAACACACACAATGGAACTTAAACAAAATGACTATAAACAGTTTTTGCATAATGTGACCCAGTCGAAAGGTCATGCTGGGCTCTCAGCAGTAGGACTCTTTGATGTGGTCCTGGCTTGAACCAGGACCTGTACAGAAGCCAAAACTGCAGTCAAAGGGAAATGGGAACAGTGAGTTTCTAATGTTAGCTTGTGTTCGTCCCAGTTTTGGAGTTTTCATGCTTGAACTAACAGGAGGCTGTAGTGCCAAGAAAAGGGAGAGGTAATGTGGTGGACAGCTCCTGAACACATGGTAGTGGTCTCGGGGTCAATGGCCCTTCCTGATCCCTAACACTCAGTGGGCCTCCATGGCCAGTTCCCAACACCTCTCCATTTTTTATTTTTTAGCACAAAACCATAAAACTCCATATTGAGCTGAGATATACTCTTCTTGAATACTCTGAAAATGATTGGGAGTAAACACAGCAACAAAAGAATCACTGCTTCACTAATGCCCACATTGATGAGTATAGACATCAATGATTTTTGGTTAACAAATGATGAAAAATTATTAAACATAGAACTAGCCAGTTCGGTGGACTGGAATTGTTTTTGAGCAATCATCATATCCTGAATTTCTTGATGTAATTTAGTTAGGTCTATGCTCAGGTCTGAATGGTTCCAAATTCCAAGAATATGATTCTTTACTTTTTCCCAAGTATAAACAGACTCATTTACCTCCAAAGGAATGAGGCAAATACATTTAAACTCAGAATGACAACGGAGAGCCAATTTTATTTTTAAGGTCACAGTTTCTTGTCCTACTGCCAAAACTGCTTCCTCAAAGCATTAAACTTGCTCTCTAGCTTCTGATAGATTATTTCCTGAGTAGCTAAATCTATGGTAACATTTCTAGACAGCTGGTCAGCAAACGTGGCTGTGTGGACTTCTTTAGTTAGAGCCACTGCTGATACTGTAACGGAAGCAGCAATAGCAATTGAAACTGTAATACATAAAATTAAGTAGCTAAAAATCTCTTTTTTCTCTCCAGCAGGGAATTAACTTCATACAATGTTTGTAGACCATATTCATCATAGAGCTGACAATTGTACTGGAACCATTAAATATGGAGGTTAAGAATGAAAAAAACCTTGATAATAAGCATCAGTTAAGCAATTTGTGAGGGTACAGTTTTAGCAAAATATTGAATACACATTATTGTGATGATTAATTTTTATAGTGTGATATTCATTCATACAAGAAAAGCATAAGGGGATTGTAAGCAAGCTCTTATTTTATAGGTATGGATTCCCCCATGAGGCTAGACAAAACAATGGGTTTTAGGGCAACAAGAGTCCTCCATAAGTAAGGTTTATTCCCGATAGTAGTTGTTAATATCGGGGATACTCATCCATTAGTATGCCACTTAGCGGGGGATTGAGTGGAAGTAGTTGAGTAGTGTCATAAATTTAGACCCCAGTCACTAATATATAGTTTTTCACCAGGTACGGAATAGTCCACTTTAGATTCATGAACACACTCTCTCCACTTTGGATAACCAGTATCTCACTGGATGAGTATCCATTCCTTCTCAGTATTATTTGGAGAGTAGATGGTTATATTAGATGGTGGTGAAGTTCTTGTGGCTAAACTGGGATCAACTCTTCCAGGCATCAACATTTCAATCCACCAATATTCTTTATTATTGCTCTGGGCTGGACTATTAGTGATTAAAGACTTTAAAGTAGACATTAAACAAGTGTCTTTATAATATTGGAAAACTGAATTATCATGAAAACAAATGGGAGG
>NW_007256801.1:0-3948 GCF_000164805.1 Carlito syrichta
CCTAGCTACCTACCTAGACCACTGATTTGCCAGCAGAGTTAACTACTTAACTACCTAGCTAACCTGCTGGGCAGGGAACTGACTTAACTAGGAGACTTAACTAGGTAGCCAGCTGGCTAGCCAGATGACTTAACTAGATAGCTACCCTGATAGGCAGCTGGCTAGTCAGCTGATTAACTAACTGACTTAACTAGCTAGCAAGCTGACTTAACTAGCTGACTTAACTAGCTAGCAACCTAGCTAGCCAGCTGACTTATCTAGATGACTTAAGAAGCTAGCTACTTAGCTCGCCAGATGGCTGGCCAACTGACTTAACTAGCTGAATTAAACAGCTAGACAGCTGGCAAGCCAACTACTTCATAATAGACTTAACTAGCTACCCAGATGGCTAACCAGCTGAATTAGCTAGTTGGTTTAACCTGCCAGCCACCTAGCTAACCATATGATTAACCTAGCTAGCTACCTAGTTAGCCAGCTGGAAAGCCAGCTGAATTAACTAGCTGATTAACTAGCTAGACAGCTGCCTAGCCAGCTGACTTAACTAGCTCACTACCTAGCTAGCCAGCTGGATAGCCAGCTGACTTAACTAGTTGTCTTAACCAGCTAGCCAGCTGGCTAGCCAGCTGACTCAACTAGGCGACTTAACTAGTCAGCTGGCAACCCAGCTGACTAATCTAGCTGACTTAAATAGCTGGCCTGCTTGATAGTAAGCTGAATTAACTATCTTACTATATAGCTAGTCAGGTTACTAGACAGTTGATTTAACTACTTGATTGAGTAGCTAGCCAGCTGACTAGTCAGCTCACTTAATTAGCAAGCTATCTAGCCAGTCAGCTGGGCTAGCCAGCTGACTTAACTAGGTGACTTAAATAGCTAGGCAGCGTGCTAGACAGCTGACTTAACTATCTAGCTACCTAGCTAGCCAGCTGTTTTGCCAGCTGACTTAACTAGGTGACTTAACTAGCTAGCCAGCTGGCTAGCAGGCTGACCTAACTACATAGCTACCTAGCTAGTCAGCTGGATAGCCAGCTGACTTAACTAGTTAGCTACTTATGAAGTCCGTTGGCTTGCCAGCTGATTACCTAACTAGCTACCTAGGTAACCAGCTGGATAGTGAACTGACATAACTAGGTTACTTAACTAGCTAGCTCACTGTCTATACAGATGACTTAACTATCTAGCTACCCAGCTAGCCAGCTGGCTAGCCAGCTGTCTTAACTCACTGACTTACCTAGCTAGCAAGCTAACTTAACTAGCTGACTTAACCAGCTATCTACCTAGCTACCCAGCTGTCTTAACTAGCTGAAATAACTAGCTAGCCAGATCTCTAGCCATCTGACTTAACTAGCTTTTTAACTACATAACGAGCTGGATTGCCAAATGACTTAATGAGTTGAGTTAACTAGCTAGGTAGCTGGTTGCCAGTTGATTTAACTAGCTGCCTTAACCAGCTAGTCGGCTGTTTAGTCAGTTGACTAAACTAGCTGGCTATCTACCAAACAGATGGCTAGCCTGCTGACTTACCTAGTTGACTTAAGCTAGCCGACTGACTAGCAAGCTCACATAACTAGCTAGCTACCTACCTAGCCAGCAGGCTAGCCAGCAGAATTAACTAGGTGCATTGAACAGCTAGTCTGCTGGCTAGCAAGCTGACTTATCCAGCTATCTACCTATGTAGTCAGCTGGCTACACAGTTGACTAAACTAGCTGACTTAACCAGCTAGCCAGTTGACTAGCTTGCTGATTTAACTCGCAAACATCACTAGCTAGTCAGGTAGCTATCTAGCTAACTTAACGATCTAGTTACCTACCTTGCCAGTTGGTTTGTCAATTCTATTAACTAGCTGAATTAACCAGCTAACCAGGTAGCTAGCCAACTGATTTAACTAGCTTGATACCTAGCTAGCCAGCTGCCTTAAATTTTTAGCTATCTAGCTAGCTACCTATCTAACAAACTGACTTAAATAGTTAGCTGGCTAGCAAGCTAGCTGACTCAACCAACATGGTGACTAGTTAGCTTACTCGTTATCTCACGTGCTAGCTAGGTGACTTAATCATCTGACTTTACTCATTAGCTAACAAGCTAGCTAGCTGACACAACCAGCTGACATAACTCGTTAGCGAACTAGCTAGCAAGCTGACTCATTCAGCTAACTTAACTCGTTAGTTAACTTGCTAGCTAGCCTACAAAACCAGCTCATTCAACCCGTTTGCTAACTAGCTAGCTAGCTGACTCAATTAACTGATGTAATCCGTTTGCTAACTACCTGACTCACCCTGCTGATGTAACCCATTAGCTCACTAGCTATCTATCTGTATTAACCCGCTGACTAATTTAGAAAGCTGACTTAACTAGATGACTAAGCTAGCTGACTTAACTATTTAGCTAGCTGGCATAACTGGCTTACTTAACTAGTTAGCTACCTGACTTAACTACCTGAATGAAATAGTTAGCTAACTATATAACCAGCTAAATAACTAGCTGATTTAATAAGCTAACAAGTTAAGTAGCAGACTTAAGTAGCTGACTTAAATAGTTAGCTAACTAGTGAGCTAGCAGACTATGCTAGCTAGCTATTTAACTACCTGACTTAGCTAGCTGACTTAAGTACTTGAATAACGAAATAGCTAGCTGACTTAACGAGTTGGTTAACAAGTTAGTCAATTGTTTTAACTTGTTGGGAAATGAGTCAGCTAGCTGGCTTGACTAGGTGGTATACGAGTTAGCTAGGTGACTTAACAATTTAGCTGACGAGTTGGGTGACTAAGTTCGTTTAAAATGTTGGCTGAATACTCGGACGACATGTTAATTGGCTTAACAAGGTGGCCTAATAGTCGGACCAGTTAGCTTGGTCAATGAAATGACTGACAAATTGACCCACTAGTTAACTCAGTTAACTAGTTGTCTGCTGGTTTACTGTCATAAGTAGTCAGCTGACTAGTTCACCACCTAGTTAGCTGGCCTAACTAGTCAACTGACTAGTTAACTGAGTTAACTTGTCAGCTGACAAATTGGCCGACTAGTCGGCCTATTGGTTGACTGGCTTAACTAGTTGACCAGCTACTTGGTCAACCGGTTAGCTGACTTAACTAGTTGGCCAGCGAGTGAGCCAACAGGTGAGCTGATGTAATGAGTAGACTGCTGAGTGATCCGATGGCTCATCTGACTTAACTAGTCAGCCGGCGATTGAGCCGACTTGTCAGCTGAAATAATTAGTGAGCCTGCAAGTGAGCCGACTACTGAGCTGACTTAACTAGTTGGTCAGTGAATGAGTTGACTGGACAGCCGAATTTAGTCGGCTGGCGAGTGAGCCGACTGGTCAGAAGAATTAAAAAAGTTGGCTGGCAAGAGAGTCGACCGGTGAGCTGACTGAAATAATTGGCCAATGAGTGAGCCGACGGGTGAACTGCCTTAACTAGTCAGTTGGCGAGTGAACCAACAGGTGAGCTGACTTAACTAGTCGGCTGGCGAGCAAGTCGACTAGTTAGCTGTCCTGTTGACTTGTGAGCAAGCCTACAAGTTAGTTGACCTGTTGGCTGGCGAGTGAGCCAATTAATTTACATTCCGAGGGAGGGAGCCGACTAGTTAGCTGACCTGATGGAAAGTGAGTGAGCCTAATTAGTTGCCCAGCTCACTTAGTTGCTAGCTGACTAGATAGCTAAGTAACTAGCTGATTTGCTAGCTGTTTACTAACTAACTGACTAGCTAGCCAGCTATCTAGCTGAATAACTAGCTAGCAAACAAGCTATCTAGCTGTATAGCCAGTTGCCTTAACTAGCTAGATAACTGGCTAGTTAGCTGGCTAGCTGACTTAGCTAGCAAACTGACTAGCTAACACAAGCTAGCTGACTTAACTAGCTAGCTGACTAGCTACCTGACTTAACTAGCTGAGGAGGGAGTTGGCTGGATAGCTGTCTAGCCAGCTGACATAATTAGCTAGCTACCTG
>NW_007256801.1:4460-8055 GCF_000164805.1 Carlito syrichta
GATACCTAGCTAACTGTCTAGTTATCTAGCTAGCTAACTGATTTATCTAGCTGACTTAACTAGCCAGCAAGCTGGCATAACTAGCTGACTTAACAAGCTAGCTACTGGTAATCCAGCTGGCTATCCAGCTGATATAACTAGCTCTCTTCCTCTCCAGCCACCTGGATAGCCAGCTGACTTAAGTAGCTGATTTAATAAGCTAGCTAGCTGGCTAGCGAATTGACTTAACTAGGTCACTACCTGTCATAACTAGCTGTCTTTACTAGCTGACCTACTTTCTAGCCAGTCGAATTAACTAGCTTGCTGCACAGCTAGCTATCTGGATATCCAGCTGAATAAACTAGGTGACATATCCAGCTAGTCAACTGTCTAGCGAGCTGAATAAATATCAAGCTACCTAGCTTTCTAGCAGGCTAGTCAGCTGACTTCCCTTGGTGACTTGTCAATCTATCCAGCAGCTGCACAGCTGACATAACTAGTTAGCTACCTAGCTAGCAAGCTGGCTAAAAAACTGACTTAACTACCTGACTTAACTAGCTAGCCAGGTGATTAGCCTGTTGACTTAATTGCCTAGCTACCTAGCTAGACAGCAGGCTACCCAGCTGATTTAACTAGCTGACTTAATGAAGTAGCCAGCTAGCTAGCCAGCAAACTTAACTAGCTAGCTACCTAGCTAGACAGCTGAATAGCCAGCTGACTTAACTAGCTGACATAACTAGATGCCGGATGACTATACAGCTGACTTAACTACCTACCTACTTGCATAGCCTGCTGGCTTGCCAGCTGACTTAACTAACTAACTACCTAGATAAACTGCTGGCCAGCGAGCTTACTTAACTAGGTGATTAAATAGCTAGTCAGCTGGATAGCCACCTGACTTAACCAGCTAGCTATCTAGTTTGCTTACTCGTTATCTAATGTGTTAGCTAGCTTTCTGAATTATCTGACTTAACTTGTTAACTAACAAGCTAGGTAGCTGACTCAACCAACTTACTTAACTCATTAGCTAAGTAACTAGCTATCTGACTCACCCAGCTGACTTAACTCATTAGCTAACTCACTAGCCTACTCAAACAGCTGACTCAATCCGTTTGCTAACTAGCTAGCTAGCTGACTCAACCAGTTGACTTAACTCTTCAGTTAATTAGCTAACTACCTGACTCAACCTGCTGACTTAACCCATTAGCTAACTAGCAAGCTAGCTGTCTGAAACAGCTAAGTAAGAAAGCTGACTTAACTAGCTTAATTAGCTAGCTGACTTAACTGCTTAGTTACCTGAATTAACTGGCTGACTTAACTAGTTAGCTAACTGACTTAACTACCTGAATTAAAAAGTTAATTAACTATTTAACTAACTGAATATCTATCTGATTATCTAATTACCTAACTAGATCAGTAGCAGACTTAAGTAGCTGACATAAATAGCTAATTACTGAGTTAGCTGACTTACATATCTGACTTAGCTAGGTAGCTGTTTGGCTAGCAGACTTAGTTAGCTTACTTAACTAGTTGGCTAACGAGATAGCTAGGTGATTTAACGAGTCGGTTTATGAGTTATCTAACTGTTTTAACTAGTTGCTTAACTGGTTGGTTGACGAGTTAGCTAGGTGACTTAATTTGTTGGCTGATGAGTCGGTCGACTAGTTAGTTGGTTTAACACATTGGCTGACTACATGGTCGACTTGTTAGCTGGCTTAACAAGTTGGTCGATTAGACACCCGACTATTTAGCTGGGTCAAATTGTTGACTGATGAGTTGGCCAGCTAGTTAGCTCGGTTAAGTAGTTGGCATGCTGGTTTGCTGAACTAGCTATTCAGCTTCCTAGTTTACCAACTATTTAGCTGCCCTAACTAGTAGGCTTACTAGTTAGCTGAGCTCACTTAACAGCTGACAAACTGGCCGAGTTGTTGGCCGATTGGTTAGCTAACTCAACTAGTTGGCGAACTAGTAGCCTGACCAGTAAGCTGACTTAAGTAGTCAGCCTGCATATGAGCTGACAGTTTATCTGACTTAACAAGTCGGCTCGCGAGTGAGCCGAAATGTCGGCTGACCTAACTAGTTGGCTAGCGAGTGAGCTGACCTGTCAGCTGACTTAACTAATAGACCGGCGAGTGAGCTGACTGGTCAGCTGAATTTAGTCGGCTGGCAAGTGAGCCAACAGCGCAGAAGCCTTAACTAGTCAACCAACTATTAAGCTGACTGGTGAGCCGAGTTAACTAGTTGGCCTGCCAGTGAGCTACCAGGTGAGCTGCCTTAACTAGTCAACCGATGAGCGAGCCAACTGTTGAGCTGACTTAACTAGTTGGCAGATGGGGAAGCCGACTAGTTAGCTGACTTGGCCTGTGGGCAAGCTGACAAGTTATTTGACCTGTTGGCTGGCGAATGAGCCGACTAATTGGCTTACCAGTTGGCAGACGAGTGAGCCGAGTAGTTAGCTGACATGAAGGAAACACAGCAATCCCACTAGTTAGCTTACCAGCTAGCTGATTTGCTAGCCAACTAGTTAGCTAAATAGCTAGCTCATTTGCTAGCTGACTTAACTAGCTATCTGACTATCTATCTGGTTATCTAGCTGACATAACTATCTAGCAAACAAGCTATCTTTTTGTCTGACTAGCTGGCTTAATTATCTACTTAACTGGATAGTTAGATGTCTAGCTGACACAACTACCTAGCAGAATAGCTAGCTGACTTGATTAGCTAGCTAACTAGCAACATGACTAGTTAACTGACTTACCTAGGTAGCTAAATACTTAGCTGACTTGCTAGCTGACTCAATTAGCTAACTGGCTAGATAGCTGACTTAACTAGCTGACTAGCTAGTAGGCTGGCTAGCTGGCTAGCCAGCAGACTTAACTAACTAGTTACCTGGTTAGTTAGACGGCTAGCCAGCTGTCTTAACTAGCCAGCTACCTGGCTGGCTAGCTGGCTAGGCAACTGGATCGCTAGCTAGCAGGCTGATCAACTAGTTAAGCCGGCTGACTAGCTAGGTGTCCACTAGTTAAGCTGTCTGACTAGCCAGATGTCTATCTAGTTAAGTCAACTAGTTAAGTCAGCTAGATAGCCGGCTGGCTTGCAAGGCTGCTGGCAAGATAAGCCTGCTGGTTAGCAGGCTGGTCAGGTAAGTGGCCTAGCTTGTTAATAAACAAGTTATGTCAGCTGGCTAACGAGTTGGCTACCTAGATAAGTCACCTCATTAAGTCAGTTGGCTAGCCAACGCTCTAGCTAGTTAATAAGCTAGTTAAGTCAGATGGCTAGAGATCTGAATAGATAATTGTTTCAGCAAGTTAGTTCAGCTGACTAGCTAGGTAACTAGCTAGTTAAGTCAGCTAGTTATGCCAGGTAGCTGACTAGTTAAGTCAGCTGTATTAGACAGTTAGCTAGCTAGAAAGCTAGCTATGTATCTATCTAGCTATTTCAGCTAGGAAATTCAGCTGGCTAGCTAGGTAGCCAGCTAGTTAAGTAAGCTACTTAAGTCAACTGACTAGCTAGTTAAGTCAGCTACATAAGTAAGCTAGCCAGTGAGTGAACCAGCTGAATTACTCACTGACTTAACTAGCTAAAAGCCGGCTAGCCACCAGACTTAATTAGCTAG
>NW_007256802.1:0-4020 GCF_000164805.1 Carlito syrichta
GTGTGTCCAAACATCAACTGAAATAGTCTAAATGAAAAGATATGAAAAAGTACCATTCCAGTTGCACACTGGTTCTCCAGAAAGAGTAGATAAAATGTGCTACTGAGACAAATTATAACCCTTTCTTTGCACTTACATCTCCTGCAATTGCCTTTCAAAAGTTCTCAAAAGTTTTCAAAAGTTTTCAAAAGGTGACCTTATGGGAAGGTAATGCAGTTCAGAACACAATAAACACACTTTGGTTTCTGGTTTGACATGCAAAGAGTTTGGAAGTAATCACTCTCATTCTTCCAACAAGAATAAAATCAAACACTGAAAACCAACAACTCTCTTAGCTCAATCAGATAAAAATCATAAGAAAAACCTGGAGAAACAGACAGGCAGATGCAGAGAATCATGGTTCACCAGGAGCAGATGCAAAAAGGCAGATACCCACAGCTGAAGTCAGTGTTGGTAGCAATTCTTTAAATATAATTCATGAATTGCTAGAGGCTCAGTGTGGACTAGCTTTAGAGTTTAAAACTCTGAAGAAACCCACTCTTGGAGAGTCCCCACACTTTTCAGAGTTTTACTTGCAACATTGCTACCAGGTTCTCACTATGAAGATCACAGAAAAGTCCTTTAGTTATTTTTCTCAGGATAGAGGGGACAAGTAGCCATTTTTGAAATATGCTCAGAGCACCCTCTTCTCCTCAACAAGGACTACCTACCCTCAATGGAAACTATTTTACCAGAGCTTAATTCTGATGGGGTTTTGCCAAAGCCCAAATGACCTGGGGAAGGGAAACACCCAATTCCAGCCTCCTTTAGACTTTGACATGGGGAAAACAAACTTGTAACTTCCATTCATTAAAAGACTGAGACCTGTTAATACTGTAGCAATAGTGCTCTTGCAAAACAGCAAGGAGTTAAAGCTAAAAGAACTTCAAGTCTCAGATCCCATTTCTGGAGGCTATCAACACCCAAAGACAACAGGGGACAAAAACAAGAACAGTATAAGTAATTTTATCCTCTGATATCACAGTTACAGTAATCACAGCTTAACTCTTGGCAAGATAAACATTAAACTTTACACAAAAGATCTACCTACCTCAGATTCCTTTTATCTGATATATTTAGCTTTCAATCAAAGTTATATTAAAAGGCAAAAAACAGTCTGGTGAAACAAAGCGAGTGTCAGAGGCAGTTTCAGAATTGGTAGAGATTTTAGAATTACCAAACTTGGAGTTTAAAATGCTTGTGATTAATAGGCTAAGGACTCCAAGGGAAAAAGTAAACAATATGCAAGAACAGAGGAGTAATAAGCAGAGTGATCACAATGCTAAAAAAGAATCAAAAGGAAATAGAAATAAAAACACCCTAATAAAAACAAATAATGCTTTGATATGGCTATCAATAGATGAGCCATAATGCTTTGATGGGCTCATCAATAGATTAGACATAGCTAGGAAAGAATTGGTGAACTCAAAGGCATGCCATTATGAACTCCCAAAAGTTAAATGCAAAGAGATCAAAGATTTTTTTTTAAGATGGAACAGAATATCTAAAGACTGTGAGATAACTTTACAAAGGTGTAACATACACATAATGGGAATACCAAAAAGAGAAGGAAGCAGAAACAAGAGAAATATTTGAAGTAATAATAGCTGAAAATTTTTCAAAATCAGTAACAGGCACCAAACTACAAATAAAGAAACTAAAAGAACACTTAGGATAAATACCAGAGACTATATATCTAGGCAGATAGTATTCAAATTGCAGAGAATTAAAAACAAAGAGAAAATATTGAAAGAAAGTCAGTTGTGGGGGCATTATATAGAGAGAAAGAGTAAGAATTACATAAAACTTATCTTCAGAAACTATGCAAGAAAAAGACAGTGGAATGAAATATTTAGTGTTGAAAGAAAAAATCCACTAACCTAAAATTCTGCATCCAGTGAACTATTCTACAAATTTGATAACATAGACGAAATGGACCAATTTCTTAGAAGACACAAACTACCAAAACTCTCACAAGGAAGAAATACACTATCTGAGTAGGCCTGTATCTAACAAATAGTAATTAACAACCTTCCTTTAAAAGCTCAAAGCCCATTCACTGGTGAAGTCTACCAAACATTTAAGATAGAAATTCTCTACAATATTTTCAGTAAAATAAGGTGGAAATATTGAATACTTTCTAGCTTATATTATAAGCCAGCAGTGAGTGAAGACTAAAACCAGCCATAGACATTACAAGATAGGAAAACTACAGACCAATATTTTTCATTAATATGAATTTAAAAATTCCTCAACAAAATATTAGCAAATAAAATTCAACAATATATAAAATGAATTATACATATTACCAAGTAAGATTTATCCCAGGTATATCAGGCTGTTTCAACATTGAAAACAAATTAATATAATCCATCTCATCAACCCTAAAAAAGAAAATCATATGATCAGATCAATAGATGCAGAAAATTCATTTGACAAATCTATCTTCTTAAAACTCTCAGCAAATAAGGAATAGAGGGAACCTCCTCAACTTGATAAACATCTACAGAAAACCAACAGTTAACATCATACTTAATGCTGAAAAATTAAATGCCTTTCCCCTGATATAGAGCAAAAGAGAAGGCCGTACCTCTCACCACATGCCTATTCAACATCATACTAAAAGTCCTAGCTAATGGAATGACATATAAAAAGAAAATAAAAAGCAAACAAATTGAGAAAGAAGAAATAAAACTATACTTTTTTTTTCTTTTTTGGCATATGACATGATTGTCTATCTAGAAAAACCCAAAAAATGGACAAGAACAAGACAACCTCCTGGAACTAATAAATGATTATTTTCAAGGTTGAAGCATCTAAAATTGTCATTAAAAAGCCACTTGCATTCCTATAAGCCAACAATGAACAATTGGAATTTGAAATTAAAAACCTACCATTTTCATCAATACCAAAATAATGAAATACTTAAGTATAACTCCAACAAAATAATACAAAATCTATAGAAGAAAAACTATAAAGCTCTGAAGAAAGAAACTAAACAAATGGAGAGATATCCCAAGTTAAAGGATAAGAACATTCAATATGCTTAGATGTTAGTCTGTTCCAAATTGTTTAACAGATTCATAACGATCGCAATTAAAATCTCGGCAAGTTATGCTGTCTACACCAACAAACTGATTGTAACATTTACATGGAAATACAGAGATCAAGAATCGTCATTTTAATTCTTAGAAAAACAAACAGAGGACTGACACTACTTTGGTTCAAGAATTACTATAAAGCTACAGTGATCAAGATATTGTGGTACCAGTGAAATAATTGACAAGTTGATCAATGCAGCAAAATGGAAAACCTAGAAGTAGGCCCACACAAGCATCTGATCTTTGACAAAGGAACAAAGACAATAAAATAGAGCAATGGTAGCCTTTCAACTAATGATGCTGGAATAACCGGATATCCACAATATAAAAAAAAGGAAGGCAGATGCAGATCTTTTAGCTCTCACAAAAATTAACTTAAAATGGATCACAGGTCTAAATATAAAACACAAAGCTAAGCACTTCTAGGCAATACACAAGAGAATATCTAGTTGTCCTTGGGTTTGGCATTGGGTTTTAGGACACCAAAAGCATTATCCATGAAGGAACAAATTTAACAGTTTGACTGTTAAAATTAAAAATGTCTGTTCTGTGAAAGACTATCAAAAGAATGAAAAGAAAAACAAAAGATTCAGAGAAAATGCTTGCAAAATATATATCGGATAAAGAAACAGTTTAGCCAAAACATACAAAGAACTCTTATAATTCAACAATAAGAAAATAGGAAAAACAATAAAAATGAGTGAGTTAGACAGATAATTTGCCAAAGACATTTATGGCAAATAAAGCATATAAGAAGTCTGGCGAGCCGGGCTCGGTGGCTCAGCCTGTAATCCCGCGCCTTTGGGAGGCTGAGGTGAGTGAATTGCCTGAGCCCGCGGGTTCGAGACCCGCCTGGGCAGTGAGACCTCATCTTACAATA
>NW_007256803.1:0-909 GCF_000164805.1 Carlito syrichta
TGAAAGACACTCTGAGCCGGACTCGGTGGCTCAGCCTGTAATCCCCCGTCTTTGGGAGGCTGAGGTGAGTGGATTGCCTGAGCCCGTGGGTCCGAGACCCGCCTGGGCAGCAAGACCTCATCTCTACAATAAATCAAAAAATCAGCCGGGTGTGGTAGCGCATGCCTGTAATTCCGGCTACTTGGAAGGCTGAGGCGGAGGGATCGCCGGAGCCCAGCAGGTAGAGACTGCGGTGGCCGGGAGCGGCCACTGCACTCCAGTCTGGGTGACAGAGTGAGACTCCAACTCAAAAACAAACCAAAAAAAAGACACACTGTATAAATCTGTGGCATCAATTTTCACATGTAAAAAAAATGATAGCGGGGCTGTCTTTTTCTTATTACATGAAAGAAATGGTTGTTCATACTTTCATAAATCTGTGCTTGCTGGCGTAGAAAGTAGTAAACTTTTTAAAAAATGTATTTTATACTCTACCTTAAATTAGTGACAATAAGCCTGAAGAGGTCAAGCATAGGGAGGATTCTAAATCTCAAAGAAGAACATATACGCACGTTTATAGGCAAATGAGAAAATCTAGGTTAAAGAAATTGATATATAAATTGTGAGTAATTAAATAGAACACAAGAATAGATAGGAGATGCCAAAAATGAAATTGGTAAAAGGTAAAAAGTTTTATTTCTGGTTCAATTAACAAAATTCAGTGAACCATGAGGATATACACAATTTTGTAAAACACACTAGAAGTTACCTCCAGTTCCTTAAGAAACATACCAGTTAGTGCAGATTAAAGTCCATATGCGTAGAGTTTTGTTTAATAAGAAGACTTATAAAAGTAATTCTTCAATATACTTGAGCTTCAAATGAGTTCCATTAAAAGTTGAAAATAAAAGAAGAATATTTGGAGTATCC
>NW_007256803.1:1633-21792 GCF_000164805.1 Carlito syrichta
CTCTCGGATTGGTGTTAGGTTAGGGAATACAGCTGGAGGGGCTGTGACTCTCATTACCCTTGGTTTCTCTTGGAAGAGTGGACCCCGTTTCTGCTAGTAGTTGAATGTTTTCTAATTGCATGAGAATGTTCTCATGCTGTATGTGTTTTCTTATTGACAGTGACACCATGTCCTCTCTTCTTCCTCCGTCTCCTGCCTTTTTTTCCTCATCCTGTCGAAGGCAAGGTGGAAGCCCTGACAGCTGAAACCCTGACTGACTCCATGTTCCACGTGATTCCTTAGCACCTCCAAGCTGGTAAAGACCCGACAGCAGGCAATGCACCTGACGCCGCTCTCGACGCCCACCAGCCATTCGGGCGTCTGGGCCCTGGAACAACCCTCTGAAGCTGGGGCCTCTGCTTTTCCCTCAACCTCCTCCAGTTCCTCTTGGGTGTTGTTATCGGAGCCCCACTCACTGTCAGTGAGGAGGTCCATCCTTGATGTATGAGAGAGAAAAGGTTTTTCCTGGATCTTCTCCTGGCAGGTCATTTTTTTTTAATTTAAGCTTCTTTCGGGGGGGCTCCAATACTTGCTCTGTCTCCTCCTCCAAAACAGCCACACCCCTTTTTAATTGGACCTCTGTATAGTAGATTTCATGGCCCTTTCCGCTTTAATGTCTACTGAGGACTTCGATGATTCTTCTGTGTATGTATAAGAAGAGTATTTATCTGAGCTGCTGGACAAAGTTTTGCCCTCCTCCAAGTCCTGGGGTTGAGGAATAGCAGAGAACCAAGGATAAGCGGTTTCTCGATGAAAACCTCTGAAAGAAAATTTCAAGCATAAACTTGAAGAGTGTATGTGAAGTCTATAAGCATTAAGATGGCCAGGAGAATGCCCTTGTATGGGGGTATGTGTAACGGAAACATATGTGCGTGTGATGTTTCTGAATTCTGTACATGGTGGGTCTTATTTGAGGTGTGTATTGGGATGTCTGTGTAATGAGTAGGTGGTGCATTTCAAGAAGTTGTATGTGTTTCCTGGGACATATCTGCTGAGTATTTCTGGTACTGGTGAAAGGGGATGTTGATGAGAGTGTGTATGTGACATGCAGTGTGACGACTCATCTGAACTGTATTTGTTTTTTGTTTGACTTTGTTCTAATATGAGACAGTAAGTATGTTTTAGAGGAAATGCATGTGAGATCTCCAGTTGTGCAGCTTTAGGAAGGACTGAAGGCATTTTCCATGAAGTGACATGTGGTGAGAAAAACCACATACGAATGTGCATTCTCTTAAGTACATAAAAGTTTTCTAGTCTAGTGTACCCTAAGGAGGATACACAGATTGTCTGGGTGAAGGGATGTTAAGCATTTATGAGATTACCATGTAACAGAATGAGTCAGAGATTGATTATATGCAGGAATGAGGGTGGAAGAGTGTATCTATGTAATTCTACTGGAGAAGGGAAAAGCTGTGAAGTGGAACCATATGTATTAGAGATTGAGTAAAAGGAAAGAGAAATAAGGCCATGCTTGGTATAAAGGAGGATAAATTACGAGTTTGTGCCAAACCAAGGAGGGTGGTTCTCAGTATATTTCCCTACGTTCGTCAGCATCACCCACTACCTCCGCACAACTGCCCCAGCGTTCTCATGTTGGAAGCTAATGCTGAGGAGATTTTGCTATTCTTGAAGGCATATATCCTATACTTTCCCGCCCCAGAGGCCTCAGTCCTAGTTTCTCTGCCTGAGGCCCTTTCCTGAATTAGTAGGAAAAGTTACCTCAGGAAGAGTTGGGATGAGTAACTTTGTTGCCCCTCCTGTCTCAGCCCAGATTTCACAGTTGGTCTACACACACTTATACTTATTATCAAAGAACATTCTTGGAGTAGAGACACAGGATAAGTGTTCTGAGGAAGACAAACTCTTTTCTGAGGTCTGAGACTGATCTGGGATGATCAGACATGTCTAAGGGCATGCTCTTCAGCATAATGAATTTCTGGGGAATAATATTCCAGAAAATTGAGAAAAATTATGTGAGCTGTTTAGTTAAAAAAATATATGTGGAGTATTCCCAACAGGGGACTTGCTTTCCCAGAGGTTAAGGTGGTTTTCCCATTCAAATGTCCAAAACATAAGTTAAAAGGAAGTTGTGAAAATTATGTGTGGAGAGGATGTGTCAAGAAGACTGGGTCTTCCGTGTGTGATATTTTGGATGATGTAGACAGAATATTGGAAATTGTGAATCAGGCTTAAAAGATGATATGTCATCACTAAATATTAAATGTTTTATTATATCATCAGCACAATTCTCCTTTTGGAGAAATTATGCAAAATAATATTGATAATGTCATATGGAGAACGATATATGTATATCAACCTATTCGTTTATATTAATTCTATATTGAAGAGATAAAGAGAGATTCAGTGGTATAGATATAAATAGGAGGATATAGTTAAGTGGATTGGATGCTAGCTAGCGAGATAAATAAAGTAATAAAACTTTTTTGAGTATCCCCTAAACTTGACACGGTGCTGGAGTTATCAAATGAAGACTTCACACATCTGCCCAAGACACCGCTTCTAAAAATGTGCTTCTACATTTCTCCTGAAGTTTTATGTTTTCTATTTGTATCACGTAGAAGTCTCTTTCAATGGAAATAGTAAAGTGTACATAGTTCAATTCTGTTCATTCAGTGGCAACATAGACCCTGGGTAGTCCTCGAAAGAAGAGGTCATTGATGTCAGTTGTGAAGCAAAAGAGCTTAATTCCAATTCTAGCTCATCTTTCCATCCCACCTTTGGACCTGCATTCTTGTCCCACCGCTCCTTTATCCCTATACCTCGATGGATGTGCTTGTTAAAAGAGGAGACACAGGTCACGTAGTTAGAGTTGGAGTCTTCAGGTGACTTCCTGACATCTTGGCCCAAGAAACGGTCATGATTATGGGGATCTTCTATATTATCTCTGGGGAAAAGAAGGAGAATCAGATCCACAAATTTTTTTTTTTGCATTAACGAGGCAATCCAAAAATACTACGTACAATAACACACATGGCATTCTCCTTGTGAATATTATGATTCAGTGACTTTAAAGTTCCAAAATCTTGTTATCCAAATATTTGTTGAAATGGTGTGCTTGAGTGTGGCTGAATTACCTGTGGTGGCATGTGCTGTTTTGTAATATCAGAAACTTCAAATCTTGCCGGCTTACATGGGAAGGTGCCCATGTTCTTTGTTCTTATTATTGTTATTGAAATGAGAATTTGCCAGAAAGAATCCACTGAATGGCACCTCCTGCCTTCAGCATCATCTTCAGATTTCGGCCCTTCTGGTCTTTGTTGCCAGAGTCCTGCCGTTCCCCAGTCTTAGGAGAACTCACAGATTCTGAGTGTCAGGAGGATCCTCCAGTTAGATCCGGGACTGGCTTTAGCCTGCGCCTGTCAACTTTGGTCCCATCTCTTCTCTTGGATGCTTACTGACTCTTAGCACAGCTGTCACTTGACTTGGTCTATTGTGTCACCTTCGTCAGTGTTCCCTGGACATACAGAGCTGTTACTAGTTTTTCATCTCCATCCACCATACTCACAATCTATCTCAGAATTGTCCCTGTCTATAAATTGGGACCGGTTTTACATGTCATCATTTGTGTAGTTTTGGAATCAATTCTGTGTATTTCATGGATTTCGAGATGTCATGCAGATCTCCAGTTTGTTTCTCTTACTTCCTTTAATCTACATTTCCAACAGAAAGGGCTAGGATTTGAATTTCACCAGTTTCAGGAAACACACGGCATACTCAAGTTCATAACAAATAACTCATCAACCCACCATCTTTTCTCAGTTTTAAACCTCTATTAAGACTCTGACCAAGCTATTACTTCTGACATAGGTTTAGTTTTTCTCTGAGGTTGCTAGAGAGGGTTTCATGTGCCGTTTTGGTGTGAACATGGTGACATTTAGGGTGTGCCTACACTATCACATAGTTTGTCACCTTTTGTGAGTAAATTCTGATGTATGTACATGTCTGTGTTTATCTGTCCTTGTATGGCATCTGTCCTTGTATGGCGATATGTGTAATGGAAATGTATGTGTGTGTGATGTTTCTGAATTCTGTACGTGGTAGGTCTTATTTGAGGTGTGTACTGGGATGTCTGTGTAATGAGTAGGTGGTGCATTTCAAGAAGTTGCATGTGTTTCCTGGGACATATCTGCTGAGTATTTCTGGTACTGGTGAAAGGCGATGTTGATGAGTGTGTGTATGTGTTATGCAGTATGACGATTCACGTGAACATACAGGTATTTGTTCTTTGTTTGACTTTGTTCTAATATGAGACAGTATGTTTTAGAGGAAATGCATGTGAGATCTCCAGTTGTGCAGCTTTAGGAAGGACTGAAGGCATTGTGGATGAAGGGACATGTGGTGAGAAAAACCACATATGAAAGTGCATAAAGGTTTTCTAGTCTGGTCTAGCCTAAGGAGGATACATGGATTGTCTGGGTGAAGGGATGTTAAGTATTTATGAGATTACAATGCAACAGAATGAGTCAGAGATTGATCATATGCAGGAATGAGGTTGGAAGAGTGTATGTATGCAATTCCACTGGAGAAGGGAAAAGCTGTGAAGTGGAGGCATATGTATTAGAGATGAAGTAAAAGGAAAGATAAATAAGGCCATGCTTGGTATAAAGGAGGATAAATTATGAGTTTGTGCCAATTCAAGAGGCTGGCTCTCATTAAATTTCCATACATCTGTCAGCACTACCCACTACCTCCGCACGGCTGCCCCAGTGTCCACATGTTGGAGGTTAAAGCGGAGGAGATTTGTGCTGTTCTTGAAGGCACATGTACTATTCTTTCCCTCCCCCGAGGCCTCAGTCTTAGTTTCTCTACCTGAAGACCTATCCTGACGTTAGTAGGAAGGTAACCTCAGGAAGAGTTGGGATGAGCAACTCTGTTACCCCTCCTGTCTCAGCCCAGATTTCACAGTTGGTCTACATAACTATCCTTATCGTCAAAGAACCTTATTGGAGTGGAGACACAGGATAAGTATTCTGAAGTAGACAAACTCTTTTCTGAGGTCTGAGACTGATCTGGGATGATCAGACATGTCTAAGGGCATGCTCTTCAGCATAATGAATTTCTGGGGAATAATATTCCAGAAAATTGAGAAAAATCATTTGAGTTGTTTATTTAAAAAAATATACGTGGAGTATTCCCAACAGGGGACTTGCTTTCCTAGAAGTTAAGGTGATTTTTCCCATTCAACCCTCCAAAACATAAGTTAAAGGGAAGTTGTGAAAATTATGTGTGGAGAGGATTTGTCAAGAAGACTGTGTATCTCATGTGTGATATTTTTGATGATGTAGACAGAATACTGGAAATTGTGAACCATGCCTAAAAGACGAATATGTCATCACTAAAATTTAAATATTTTATTATATCATTAGTTCAACTCTCCTTTTGGAAAAATTATGGAAAAATAATATTGAGAATGTCATATGGATAATTATATATGCATATAACCTATTTTTGTATATTAATTCTATATTGAAAGAGATAAAGAGAGATTCAGTGGTATAGATATAAATAGGAGTATATAGTTAAGTGGATTGGATGCTAGCTAGCTAGATAAATAAAGTAATAAAACTTTTTAAAGATCCCCTAAACTGGACATGGTACTGAGTTATCAAATGAAGACTTCACACACCTGCCCAAGACACCTCTTCTAAAAATGTGCTTCTACATTTCTCCTGAAGTTTTATCTTTTCTATTTGTATCACGTAGGATTCTCTTCCAATGGAAATAGTAAAGTGTACATAGTTCAATTCTGCTCATTCAGTGGCAACATACACCCTGGGTAGTCCTTGAAAGAAGGGGTCATTGATGTCAGCTGTGAAGCAAAAGAACTTAATTCCAATTCTAGCTCATCTTTCCGTCCCACCTTTGGACCTGCATTCTTGTCCCACCGCTTCTTTATTCCTATATCTCGATGGATGTGCTTGTTAAAAGAGGAGACACAGGTCACGTAGTCAGAGTTGGAGTCTCTGGATGACTTCTTGACATCTTGGCCCAAAAAACACTCATGATTATGGGAACCTTTCACTATTATCTCTGGGGAAAAGAAGGAGAATGAGATCCATGAATTTTTTTTTCATTATCGAGGCAATCAAAAAATACTTTGTACAATAACACACATGGCATTCTCCTCATGAATATTATGATTCCGTGACTTTAAAGTTCCAAAATCTTGTTATCCAAATATTTGTTGGAATGGTGTGCTTGAGTGTGGCTGAATCGCCTGTGGTGGCATGTGTTGTACAAGTATCAGAAATTTCAAGTCTTGCCAGCTTACATGGGAAGGTGCCCATGTTCTTTGTTAATATTATTTTTGTTGAATTGAGAATTTGCCAGAAAAATCCACTGAATGGCACCTCCTCTCTTCAGCATCATCCTCAGATATCTGCCCTTCTGGCTTTTGTTGCCAGATTTCTGCTGTTCCCCAGTCTTAGGAGAACTCACAGATTCTGAGTGTCAGGAGGATCCTCCAGTCAGATCCGGGACTGGGTTTAGCCTGTGCCTGTCAACTTTGGTCACATCTCCTCTCTAGGATGCTTACTGACTCTTAGCACAGCTGTCACTTGATTTTGTCTGTTGTGTCACCTTTGTTACTGTTCCCTGCGCATACAGGGCTTTGATGAGTTTTTCATCTCCATCCACCATATTCACAACCTATGTCAGAATTGTCCTTGTCTATAAATTTGGACCGCTTTTACGTGTCATCATTTGTCCAGTTTTGGAATCAATTCTGTGTATTTCATGGATTTCGAGATGTCATGCAGATCCCCAGTTTGTTTCTCTTACTTCCTTTAATCCAATGGAAAGTGCTATGATTTGAATTTCACAAGCTTCAGTACACACACGGCATACTCAAGTTTGTAACAAAATAACTCATCAACCCACCATCTTTTCTCAGTTTATACACCTCTATTAAGACTATGACCAAGCTATTACTTCTGAAATAGGTTGAGTTTCTCTCTGAGGTTGCTAGAGAGGGTTTCATGTGCCATTTTGGTGTGAACATGGTGAAATTTAGGTGTGCCTACACTATTCCATAGTTTGTCATGTTTTGTGAGTATATTCTGATGTATGTACATGTCTGTGTTTTTGTCTCTCTGGCAATTTTATGTATTGAGTGCAGGTAGTGAGACTTCCATTTTTTGAGAAATTGTCTGAGTGATGTGTCTGAGTATTTGCAGCATAGTTTTGTACGTGTATAGGTATTCATTTTCCATGCATCCTCTCATCTGTATGGCATGTGCTATTGATGTGTATGTACTTAGCCCACAGGATTTTGCTTTATATGAAAGGCTGCATGGATCTGAGTAATTTTTGAGATCTGCAGAGATGATGAAAGTGTTAAAGACTAAACTTGTAACACATAGATGAGAGAGATATTGTAGCCTTTTATGTAAACCGAGTTAGGAACTGGGAACAAAGAGGTGTTGAGAAACACTTATATGATTGCAATAACTTCATGTGTGGTTAATGTGAACTAGAGTTCTACAAGAGCAGATTACTCATGAGAGTTAGAGATTGTGATGTTGAAAACCTGAAGTTAAGAAAAAGCAAATTTGAGAAATGTATGTGCTGTGCAGTTAAAATGTAAAGATTTAGTGTTTGAGGGTGAGTTAACAGACATGTCGGTGTATAGAAGGAAGAGGCAGTAGGGAATGGAAAACGAAGGGATGAGGGGATATAGACATGAACCTGAGAACATTTGATGCTGAGAATAGTTGGCAATGACGGGGCGAAAATTCCTGTGTGTTTCAGAAGGTAGTTAGTTATTAGAGGTCAGAGTTTTAGGACCTTTTTTCAGACTTTTTCTCCATGAGGGAACATCACCTTGCAGGCTTTGCCTCCTTCTTGCTGGCAAAAGCACAATCTACTGGTTTCCCATTGTATGCTTCAGCCTGTACCTTTCTGGGTCATGGATACCAAAAGACAGTTTTCTCTTCTTCCTGGGGAATATGAGCTGACCTCGTATCATACTTGCATCTTAAATATTTCAATTAAACTGAATTTGAATTAAAATGATATAGCCAGTATTCCATCTATCAGTAAAACTTGGTTGCTTGCTATTTCAAGATAGTAATGAGGACTGCAGTCTATTTCTTGGTCAATGTTCCAAAATATAGGTTCTTTTGGTTTTTTCCAGGTGTGTGTGGCTGGGTGGACACAATGTATATGTTGTTTATGAGCTGCTTGGAAAGTTTGAGTGTGTGTGTATGTGAGTGTGTGTGTGTGTGTGTGTGTGTGTGTGTGTGTGTGTGTGTGTGTGTTGGAAATAAAGCCGTAATATAGAGTGCAGCCAATATGAGATATTTTAATATCTGATTATCTGACCCTATGTTTTTCATTGTTTTTTAGTATATTTATATTTATGCTAGTTGTAGAAAGTTGAATATAGCCTCCCACTCAAAGATGCCTGTATCTTAATCTGTAGAAATTGTGACTTTTACCATATAGGACCAAGGAGCCTTTACAGATGCAATCAATCAAGGATCCTGTAATAGGAAGATTATCTTCAATATGTGGGTGTGTTTAAATATAATCTCAAAGATACTTATGACGTAAGCAAGTAGGTCATGACCAAAATGGGGAGGAAAGGTGATACTGGATGGAAAGTTATTTGGCTACTCACCAAGAAACCCTATGAACTGGAAGAGGAAAGGAACATTCTCCACTGGACTCTCCAAAAAAACCCAACCCTATGTAAACCTTTACTTTAACTCTGTAAGAAATATTTTGCACTTTTGACTTCTAGGACTATAAATAAATACATTTATTTTGATTCTTCCTACTAAGTTTATAGCAATTTTCATAGCAATTAATACCAAATTTAGTAAATATGCGACATAAAATTAAGGCTCTCCATTTACTCCTTGTTGAACTGAGAAATTTCTCTGAGACATAATTAGTGAGGTCCTATGAATGTACTTTGCTTAATATCCTGAGTGCAGAGTTGCTTGTTTGAGTCAATGGCCTCACCACTTCTTCACCTCCACTATATATGACATTATTTTCCCCAAAATCTATCTACAGAGTTTTCTCCCTTCCCCACAAAGTGAAAATGAAAGGTATTTATATGAGTTCCTTTTTATGGCACAAGAAAGAGAAGTGTAGAAAAGGGGAAGGTTATAACTGGGTCCAGAGTAAACCTTCACAGTGCCCAAGAAGAGATGCTGAGTTGAATTTCTGTAAGCAGGGTTTGATTCCCACTGCACTGATCGATTTAGAATTTGCTGATCTGCCTCTTTCCTTACCAGCACTGGCAAAAATATACAGATAGGAGTCACAGTTAAGATGTTCTGATTTCGTTGATTGTTGTTTTGTCTCATAGGCATGTCCATCAAAATACTAGGAGCACCCGGGTCTTGGGTGGTCCTCCTCTATGTTTCCAGTTCATAGAAAATCAGATCAAGGTCACAGACACGGAGTCAGTATGTGGTTCATTGATTCATTTGTTTAATCAGCAAATATTATGAAAATCATGAGATTAGCTCAAAGCACAGACATGGCCCAAGTATTCATAACAATAATGTCTATATCCTTCTAAAAACCCTGACATGTATATGAACTGAAAGTTTTGTATTACCATAGTATCCTGGACTTTGCATGAGATGCTGACCACCTGACTTGGACTGTGTACAATCCACGAATGAAGTATTCCTGACCTTGTAGAATGTGTGATGTAACACAACTACTGACTTCCACGATTTGGAAACTTTCCTTCTGAAAGTCTGTTCATATGGAGCCTAAATGAGTTCACACTCTTGTCCTTTACTCCCAAGACACTGTTCTATACACATGACCTTTACCCCAAAAACAAAATCCCTCTGAAAACTTCAGAGCTTCTGCATGGACAAGAGTTTACATTTGGAACAGCTGCTTCTCTTCCACTCCCCTCCCATGGCTCTTCTCCTCAGGATAGTCCTACTGCCCTCCACATGGGAGAGCATTTACTGTTATTTCTAGCTTGGACAGGGAATGGTGTGTCAGTACTCAGTACCTCCAGCTGGATCCCGCCTTAAGCTTCTCATATCCACCAATGCTGCTGAAGATATTTTTATACTGCTTATTTACTTCAGGTTGTTCACACTTTCGTTCTCCACACTTTCCTTTTCCCAGAGATTCACAATCTCAAATGAAACAACTTGTAAATTTGTGTCTTGGAAGAAATTAAATATTCTTGAATGTATGAAGTCACTGTTCCTATTTCAAATGTTAATCATTGCTCCTTATTTGGTTGTTTAAGAATACCAAGTTTGTCATTAATGTGTTTGGCTTGTGTAATTTAAACAGTCTGTAATCAAATGGTCTTGGTGAATGAGCTTGCTGGTGAGTTTTGTGTGTTGACAGATATTAGGTTAGGATTGTATGTATGATTGAATGCTTACCTATGCTAATGTTTAAATGTAACATGGGGTGAGGTTTATTTGAGTGGGAATGATATGTGTGGTTTGTTTCTGTGTGTTATTATGACACTTATTTATGAGTGTCTGTATGTCTTATGAGTTGTAATGTGATAGGACTGTGCAATGGCTTAATGAATATATTCTCATAAACAATATTCCCTTTAAAACTAGATAAATCAGTGTATTTGGGAAATCTAAGGCAACATGAAAGACAATGAAGATGTGAAAATCAAAATGTATAAGTGAGAGTACATGAGTATGTGAAGAATAAAAGTAGATAGGGAAAATGACGTAAAGAGTGGACAAGATTACGTGGATGCTAATATGTATAACAATAGATAATATGAGAAAGATTGAGTTGTGAAAGGTATAAAATGGAAATGTGTGAATTTTGAAAAATACATGAAATAGAGGGTCCAGATCATTACCTGTTTGAGTATCTCCAGAATGAAAGCAATCCAATTGGCTGGCCTATTATACCTAATAAAAAATTATTTCTATGCATACTATGGAAAATAAGCAGCAATGGGAGTGGATGAACTACATTCGCATAAAAATTGGGCGAATTCCCCAAATACAATGATGGGTAACAACAATCATGAACAAAGTATATATGATGCAATTATTTTTTTAATTAAAAAAGATAAAATGTGGATCATGCATAATTATTCTTGGGTCATCAGGAAATCAGAGTTGTTATTTCTATTTTTTGCTGGGGAAAATATTTCAAAGTTAGAAGAGTAGAAGGAAATGAATGATGAGAATAGAGAGTTTAGATGGATCTGCATCACGATAAGTTTGAGAATATTGGAAATGAAAATATATGGGTATGATGGGACCTTAGATTGGGTGTCTCTACAGTGCGCCCCATGTTTAGCTCTTGAGGATCTTTTTTCTTTTTGAGTTGGAGTCTCACTCAGCCGTCCAGACTGGAGTGCAGTGGCTGCTCCCGGCCACCACAGCCTCGACCTGGTGGGATCCGGCGATCCTTCCGCCTCAGCCTTCCAAGTAGCTGGAACTACAGGCGCGTGCTACCACAACCAGCTAAGAGGATCTTATCACTTATCACTATTTGCCTCTATTAACCTGTTTGTGATTTCAGACCTTCCTGACAATGTAACATACTCTCTGCTGTCTCATATTGTCTCTGTCTTGCTCCTCTGACCATAGTCTTATCCTCTTAGCTCCTCTCCCACCAAAACCCGGTTCTTCCTTCGGCCTGTTCCAGTCCTCTTAGTTGCTTTCCCTTTAGAATTATTGCATCTACTACTAGTCATATTTACAAATGCTGAGAGGCATTTTCAGTTATTTTCTGGCCTGGAAAGCCTTGTGTCAACGGATCCCTGGGCTAGGCCTAGATCCCAGCATCCCTTCTGCACCATGTTCAGTAGTCGCTCCATACCTGCAGCATTGGGCTGGTGTTCAACTGAGGCGGCGCCATTCAGGGATGCAGGAGCCTCCTCGGCTTTTCTGTCTTCACTTGGACACTGCACCTCCTGTTCTGGTTGCAGATGTTCTGGCATAGATTCGTTTTCTGAGAAGTATAGAAAATTTGTGGTTCATGCTTGATGTTTCAGCGCTTTTAATTATCCTTAAACAATTAAGGAATCTTATGTCACATGTTCAGTGAACATATGTGGCTTCTATCCTCGTGGATATCATAATCTGGCTCCTACTACTAAAAACTGTAAATACACAGTAGTATTTATTGGATCTGTATATGTCATGAATGACTTGGTTTCCACCATATGTGATCTTTGTGGAACAGAACAAATGTACACAGCTCTTTTCTCCCTGGGCAGACAATTTAAAAATATACATCAACCTCCATGTAGTTGGACTTTCCATGTGATTAAGTTTTTTGCAAGAGAATATGAGTGTAAGGGACCCGTGCCACTCCCATGCATAGATACACAAACCCATGTACCCTTCAGTTCTTTCCTGATTCAGTAACCCAATGTCTCTCTGAAAACTTCATGTTGATGATGACACAGTTTTCATCAGTCCCACCATATGAATTGCATCATAGAGGAAATTGCCTTATTGCCATTATATATATCCTGAATTGTTACGGAGCAAGAGATAGATTCATTGTGTACTGCTTATTATGGCCTACTCTAATGAAATTGGGATAGAATATTTTTATGAGAGACAAATAATCAGACCAGGTGTATCAAAAGTGGAGAATTGTTTTAGAAATAAATCATTATCTTCCTGGCGGTGCTTAATGTGTGTACATGTGAATAGGTATGCTTGTCTTTTATGACTCATAGTTTACACTAGATAATATCTTGGAATATGCACTAATTCTAGTGAAGGTGAAAGGAAGACAGCTTCACTCTTCAGACTGTCTGTAAGAAACTCCAAACATTGTGGGAAATGTGAAATTCTACTTAGGAATATGAGTCACTATTTAAAAGGTGGGTGTTGGCTTCAATCTGTCCCTTCTTACCACTGAGCACAGGTCCTCCCCCATGGGATTTACTTTTATACTCTCAGCCTGCTTGGCAATGACGACTGTCTAGTTTCCAAGCCATCTTCCCTCTCTTCAACCTCATCTGGTTACATGGTATCTTGTGAGTGAATGTGTGTCTTTGCAAGTGTGCCTTCTTTTTTCGTATTCCATTTATGTATGCACACCACATTTACATTTTCATTGTCTGAAACCATATAGGTTTTACTCCTGAGTAAATTCATTGTTTTTTACTTCATACTCTCATCCCTGCATAATCAGTTTTTTGGTGCTGGAACTTTTTTTCCCAATGTTTCCTTCACCTCTGTGGGCCAATGAAAGAAGAAAGTGTCATTAGAACTATATTAAAATTTTATTTCTCCAGTGTCTTCAAAAAGATATCACATTAAGGGAAACACATTTTTAAAAGAATAACTAGTCTAAACTAACCAACCATTATGTCTTTGACAGTAATCCAGGTTGACTTTCTGTACCCGGCACAGGTTAAGCGGTAAACGCAAGGACCCAGGTCATCTAAACCTTCTCTTTGCTCTCAGTCCACCAGGGCTAAGAAAGACTAGGATAGTGTGTATATTTTGCTCCCCCATCTTTCCTTCCTCCTTGGTCTCTTCCCCTCTTGCTATTATTTCTATCTACCTCCACCACAACTACGAATCCCCTCCTCTTCCTTTTTTGGGGGGAAATTCCTGGTCAGCCTGGGTTCTGAGAATTTTTGACACGTACCTCTTTTCTTTTTATTCAGGGGGCAGTCCTTACTTTCCTGATGTTTTGTTTTGTGCTTTCACCTCATTTTTGAACTCTTTTGAGAGATACTCAACCAGGGCTTCTCTCTGTGAAACTCAGCACTCAGAGAGTTAGTTGATAATAACAATCAAATTTGTACCATCAATAACAAATCACTCAAGAGATTATCTCTTCAGCAAATCACAGTCCTGACTAGTGTTGGACACATCAGCAGGACAGTTATAATTCAAGAAATCACTAAGAACGCAGCAGACTTCTATGACCTCATAATGATATCAGTGCATTCCGGTGTCAGCCAGTATTTAAAGGACTGCAGCATTTCCAGAACCCATTGCCTAATTTGGTTTCTTTTCATCAGAGGAGACTCTATCTCTAACTTTTATATCTTACATTTGATACCAAAACAAGAAGATACGTGCCCTTGATTCAATAAATGAAATGATTTTTTTATTTCTAGGGATATTGCATTACTAATTCTCCCCAGTAGTAAAGACAAAGCATTACCTAATAGGATTAGGCTAGAATCATACGTATGTCACAGAAAATAATAAAGGTTATATCATTTTAATAGTGCTATTAACCTTTTTTATGTACATAACTTTTAATAAGTTGCTATGTAGGTGTGGATTTGAGACCATTCATAAATCCATACAAATCTAACATTTTTTGAATTTCCCCTGCTGCTGAGAGCAATCTAAGACATTTTGGCCATGAGGCATGTCTCTTTGGCCACTCGCCTTTACACTTTTCATTCCTTAGGGAGAAGAGAGAAATCTTGGCTTCACAGCCCCTGGCCTTTGTCAGGAATTCTTTTCTTACTAATCTTGATGGTTTCACTCTCTACACTTCCGATCCAGGCCCAAGTCTGTTTCTTCTGGGAATAGCTGGGTCCTCTACAGGGTATGTATTCTGGAAGAGCTTCATCTGACCTCCTACTGACAACAGAAAATACCTCATGTCTTAGGAGCAATATGTGTTTTGTTGTTGTTGTTTCTTCTTTGTTTTTCCCAGCCTAGGGAATCAGCATTAGAATCAGGTCATGACCCAGCCTCCTTCATTATTCTTTAACCTCAAGACTCTGCCTATGTTTGCTGTTCTACATTTCGTGGCCATTGAATGATAGGCACATGGATCCAGACATTCAGCCTTGTTAGCTATCAGGAAAAGGAAAAGGAAAATAAAAAAATAGGCATCTTGCATGTTTCAAATTCATAAGAATTAGAGGTCAAACCATACCAAATTATTATAAGGACATGGGTGAAAGTAGGTATCTTTACAAACTAAAATGAAGTATTGACTTATGTAGCTATATTGGAGAACAATTAGGCAACAGGTTATAGAATGAAATAAGCTTATAACCTAGGTTTTAAAATGGCACTCCCAAAGGGAAATTTCAAATATGATATTAACATTACTTGTAATATTTGGGAGTTGGAGTTGTGGTTTTTGACATATGAAGAACAAATAAACAAAACATAATTGGTATATAGTATAGAATCTATTCCCAAGGACACAGGTCAAATCAATTAAAATATATGCCAATGGTGGGGGGCATCTGGAAGAGACTAGCAATCAGAGTGTAAAAGTAAACTAGAACTCAATGAAATAATCCCAAGTAGGTCTTCAACAGGCGAGTAATTGAGGTTATTGCTAACTCAATATTCTACATATTTTTAAACAGAACAAACAAACAAACAAACAAAAAGAATAATGTCCACTGAAAGTAAAAATGGCTCATACTAGGTCTATAATAATGAAAAGAATTCTTTTTACTGCATTCGTTTTCTCTTACTGCTATAGCAAGTTACCACAAGTTTTAAAATATAAATTTATTTATTTCTTGAAATCAGAACTGTAATAAATGCACCCAATCAAGGTGTCAGCAAGATTGTTTCCATCTGGTGACTCTAGGAAAGAATCTCTCCTTTTCCATGTTGCTCAGACTACCTGCAGTTCTTGGCTTACCTTCAATTACTTCAAAACATATCCCTCCAATATGTGCTTGTAAAAAAAGCCTGATATGGCTTTTACTATTTTGAGGTATGTTCCCTGTATGCCTAGATGTTCGAGGGTTTTTATCAAGAATGGGTGCTGGATTTTATCAAAAGCTTTTTCTGCATCTGATATAATAATGTGGTTTTTGTTTTGACATCTGTTGATGTATTTAAATTACATTTATGGTTTTACGAATGTTGAACCAGCCATCTCCACTCTGAAGTATACTTTCCTAATTTCTCTAACAACATCTCCACTCTGAAGTATACTTTCCAAATTTCTCTATAAAGACCCTTGATTACATTGATCCCCTAATCTTCCCTTTTAAAAACCTTGACTTAATCCCATCTGTAAAGAATCTTTTTCTTTAATTAATTAATTAAATAATTTATTCTTTATTTTTCTTTATTTTATTTTATTTTTTTGAGTTGGAGTCTCACTCTGTCGCCCCGACTGGAGTGCAGTGGCCGCTCCCAGCCACCACAGCCTCAACCTGCTGGGCTCTGGCGATCATTCCGCCTCAGCCTTCCAAGTAGCCAGAATTACAGGCATGTGCTACCACACCCGGCTGATTTTTTGATTTATTGTAGAGATGAGGTCTCATTGCCCAGGTGGGTCTTGAACCCACGGGCTCAGGCAATCCACTCACCTCAGCCTCCCAAAGGCGTGGGACTACAGGCTGAGCCACCAAGCCCGGCTCTTAATTTTATTTTTTAATCAATATTTTTTATTTTGATATTGTGGGGTACAATTAAGGGTTAGGTATACAAATATGTTTTGTTCAGGCACCCTTGTTGATAAGGCGTGTCTCCCCATCCCCAGGCAGATATTGACTACCGTTAATCCCACCTCCCTTCCCCTCCCCCCCATAGTTTCCCACCACTGTCAGTCCTTTTCTTATTGTATTATGATGGATGTTCAAGGTCCGCTATATGAGTGAGAACATGTGATACTAAGATCTTTGTTTCTGTGAGACGTCACTCAGTATTACTGACTCTAGTTCCATCTAGGTTGCTGCGAAGTTCATCATTTTGTTCTTTTTTATGGCTGCATAGTATTCCATCATGTTTATGTACCACATTTTTTAAATCCAGGCCGCTTTTGATGGACAGTATGGTTGATTCCAGATTCTTGCTATTGTGGACAATGTTGCGATAAACACACGTGTGCAGGTATCTTTTTTATAGAGTGATTTGAGTTCTTCAGGGTATATTCCCATTGGGGGGATTGCAGGGTCATATGGGAGGTCGATATTTAGAGCTTTTAGGAATCGCCACACTGTTTTCCATAGATATTGCACTAGTTTGCACTCCCACCAACAGTGTAGGAGTTTTCCCTTTTCACCACACCTTCTCCAGCAACTGTTATTTTTTGAGTTATTGATAATTGCCATTCTGACTGGAGTTAGGTGGTATCTCAGTGTGGTTTTGATTTTGCATCTCCTTGATGATTAGTGAGGTTGAACATTTTTTCATGTGTCTGTTGGCTGCTTGGATGTCTTCCTTTGAGAAGTGTCTGTTCATTTCTTTTGCCCACTTTATAATGGGGTTGTTTGGGGTTTTTTTCAGCACGTTTGAGTTCCTTGTAGATCCAAGATGTTAAGCCTTAGTTGAACCTGGAGTTGGCAAATATTTTTTCCCAGTCTGTGGGCTGTCTTCCTGCTCTCTTGATGGTTTCTTTGGCTTTGCAGAAGCTTGTCAGTTTAATGAGGTCCCACTTGTCTATCTTATCTCCTATGGCCTGTGGGTTTCGAGTTTTGTTCAGGAATTGGATGCCAGTTCCAATTCCCATAAGAGTATATCCTGCATTTTCTAAGATTCTTATGGTTTGAGGTTTTAAATTTAGGTCTCTGATCCATTTAGAGTTAATTTTTGTGTATGGGGACAGATAGGAGTCTTGTTTGAGTCTTTTGCATGTGGTCAGCCAGTTTTCCCAGCACCATTTACTGAATAGGTTTTCCTCTCCCCAGTGGTAGGTGGTGGAGGCTTTGTGAAAGATGAGTTGGCTTGAGAAATTGTAGTTTAACTTCTGGAATCTCAAATTTATTCCATTGGTCTATATACCTGTTTTTGTACCAATACCAAGCTGTTTTGATTATTGTAGCTTTATAGTAAAGTTTGAAGTCTGGTAATGTGATACTGCCTGCTTCTCTTTTCTTTTTTTTTGCTGAGGATTGTTCTGGCTATTCTTGGTTGTTTATGTTTCCATATGAATTCCTGTATTGTTTTTTCTAGTGTGAGAAGAATGTTGCTGGTAATTTGATAGGCATTGCATTGAATCTGTAGATTGCCTTAGGTAGAATGGACATCTTTATAACGTTGATTCTCCCAATCCATGAGCATGGGATATTTTTCCACTTGTTTGTGTCGTCTTTGATTTCTTTGAGCAGTGTTTTGTAGTTTTCATTGTAAAGGTCTTTCACATCGCTGGTTAGGAAGATGCCAAGGTATTTCATTTTTTTTGTGGCTGTTGTGAATGTAATTGTGCTTTTCATTGGGTTTCTCTTTGTTTATTATTGGTGTAAAGAAATATGATTGTCTTTTGTACATGTATTTTATATCCTGAGACTTTGCCAAAGTCTTTTATCAGTGTAAGGAGGTTTTTGACAGATTCTCTTGGGTTTTCAAAGTACACAATCATGTCATCTACAAAGAGAGATAACTTGACTTCCTCTTTTCCTATTTGGGTACCCCTGATTGCCTTCTCTTCTCTGATCACTCTAGCCAGGACTTCCAATACTATACTGAACAGGAGGGATGAGAGTGGGTATCCTTGCATTATTCCATTTTCAGGAGAAATGGTTCCAATTTTTGTCCATTTAGGAGTATGCTGGCTGTGGGTTTCTCATGGATGGTTTTTACTATTTTGAGGTATGTTCCCTGTATGCCTAGATGTTCGAGGGTTTTTATCAAGAATGGGTGCTGGATTTTATCAAAAGTTTTTTCTGCATCTGATATAATAATGTGGTTTTTGTTTTGACATCTGCTGATGTATTTAAATTACATTTATGATTTTACGAATGTTGAACCAGGCTTGCATCCCAGGTATGAAACCTACTTGGTCATGATGGATGATTTTTGAGATGTGTTGTTGAATCTGGTTTGCTAGGATCTTGTTGAGGATTTTAGCATCTATGTTCATCAAAGATATTGGCCTGTAGTTCTCTTTCTTTGTTGGGTCTTTACCTGGCTTGGGTATCAATGTGATGTTAGTTTTGTAAAATGATTTGGGGAGAGTTCCATCTTTCTCAATTGCCTGGAATACCTTCAGTAGGATTGGTGTCAGCTCCTCCTTAAATGTCTTGTAGAATTCTGCTGGAAAGCCATCTGGTCCAGGGCTTTATTTTGTAGGCAATTTTCTTATTACATAGTCAATTTCCTTGATTGTTATGGGTCTATTTAGGGTCTCAATTTCTTCTTGTTTCAACCTAGGCAGGTTGTATGATGTCAGAAAGTCCTCCATTTCCTTAAAGTTTTCAAGTTTGTTTCCATACAAGTGTACATAGTAGTCTCTAATGATCTTTTGTATTTCTTCAGGGCCAGATGTGCCTCAAGTCACACGGGAGGAGACCCATATCCTGGCAGGACATCATGGAGGCAGTAGTGGCGGCAGTGACTGCAGCAGATCTTGCTTGCAGGGGCTTTAAGGTCTGAAGTCATGGAACGCCTCAAGCATGGGGGGTGCAATGTCTAATAGCTGCCTCAGCAGCGGCGGCTCACCTCAGGCACTGGCAGTGTGATGTAGAATGGTTGTCACCATAGAGGCTGCGGTGGTGGCCCAGACTGTGGTGATGCCTCAGCAATGTCTATGACTGAGCTCCGTGTGAAGAGCAGGCTGCCAACAATGAGATCTGCAGCCTCCGGGGAGAGAACCAGAGTCTCTTTGTGTTCTCCTCTGTGGAGGGTCTCACAGACCAAGCTGCCCCGGCATCATCATGCCAGAAGTCCAAAGAGTCTTTTTCTAAGCAAGGCAACATATTCAAGTTGACAGAGATTAGGAGATTGGCATAGTTTTGTTTTTGTTGTTTTTGTTGTTGTACTGGTACTAGTTAAAAATCTAGATGTCTTTTCAAGCTCTCACCCTGCCTTTAAAAAATAAAATAAGAAAACATACTTTCTAAGTGTCAAGACTAATTGAATTCATTTTTTCATAACATAGTCAATTGGCTTTAGATACCCTTTCTTCTTTCCATGTCCTTGGTCCTACTTCTTACTTTCCCAATTATATCCAGAGACTCTTCTACATTTTCATCGTATAGCCTCCTTGTCTGCAATCAATGCAATGATATACTGGCCATTTTTCTTCCAAAATACAGAATAAACTTCCTTCATCATTTATGTTCAGAAATACATGGTGTAATCTTAATGAGAAGTCTGACTTTTAAAAGAGACCAAAAAATAGATGTACAAGAACATTGCATCCCAGTGTTTTCTACCCATAACAATATTGAAAAGTTTTACAAATGTGTAAATGATTGTGCTTGCTACAGGAGA